>NC_052103.1:4592366-4603035 GCF_012273895.1 Zerene cesonia
AAAATGATCAGACCAAAAAACGTCACTACGCACCTCCACACTTGAAATAGATAGCCAAGCTGACTCAGATGTTAAACACACAGATGTTTTATGCTGCGATTGAGCGGATCAACATACTTGTTCACAACGGCCCATCCATACCTATTATATTGATCCAAAGTTTTTAGCACGCTTATTAGCTTCACCTGTATGTTTGTAATCGACTCCTTAAGACTAGATTATGGCCCATAAAAGGACAGATTGATTGGAACATCGTACACTTACTTGCTAAAGATTTTAATTGAAAGCTGCACACCTATTTTTTCTTGTATTACATGTATAAGAAAACCCTATACGTGCATATTTCGTGATACTTCACAATTAGCGTAAAATAAAATTATAAGAATTTGTTAATGTATACCAAAATGTACCCATGTATTCTTTTTGTTACAGATGTTATCTCAAAACAGGGAAAATCTTAAAATCTACGAAACAGATTATAAGATACTTCAGGACAACATGCGTAAAAATAAAATAATATTCCAAGATCTCGATGGCCGAATCCAAATTGTGTATTAACATTATGTTAGTAATAATAAACGAATGTATAAATTTTGTATACTTTATTGCTTTGAACAGTTCTCTTATTACGTTAATTAAAGAGTATTATGAGGTTTATATGGGTTTGCGATTTATTCAAGTAACATACTTAAAATTATTGCATTCACTTTCAATTTGCTAAACATTTTATGTATGCGATGCAAATGCAATAGAAAAAATCCGATAGGAAATACGAATTTCGATGGAGGCAAATGACAAAATCATAAGTTACAAAAAGTTATACACACACAACACATTTTTAGTCAACTCATTATTAATAAACAAATATACTTAAAAAAGTTTTCAAATATTATCGATTAAAAACGGTATAGAAATAAATTCTCAAATCAGTTTAGAACAGGTTAACTTTACAGTTTTATTTGAATGCATTTGAACGTTAAAAAGGTAATTTTTAACCAGTCATGGCTGTCCCACTGCTGGGCAAAGGCATTTCTTTGAAATTTTTGAGAGCGGTATATTTAAATCTGATAATTAAAGCTTACTATACTCACACGCCTTTATATTCTATGATTTACGCTATATTCGACTCTATAAATAGCCCTTTAAAGTAAATAATAGTTTCTTATTTTGTTAAACATATTGAGTACATGTAACCTATATGGCAGTGAGAATTGAAACACTATAACAACTTTCTATATAAAATATATAATAAGGCATAATGGTTTAAAGTTTTATTATCGCTGTAATATTGTATAACGTGTTTTGTTATTATATTTCCTATTATATTTCAACAAGAAAATGAAATAGATGAAAAAGACAAAAAAGCAAGTACACACACCAAAAGAATAAAAAAGAAACAAATTAAAAGTAAAATAATTTATTTCTATTACAAACATTCAGATATAAATTATAAAACTAAAATCTTTCAGAATCTATAAGAAAAATTAATTCATTCAACATAAAGTATACGTAAAACTACGTAACATAACCGCTACTTCAAAATTAAAATAAACCAAAAATTTATTCTAATTATAAACATAAAATAATTTTTCCCGCCTTTTCTGTATTTTCTATAAACAATCAGTTCGTATTAATTCTGAACATTGAAAACGTATTGAAGTAATATTGTTTACACTTTTCTATTAAGAATTAAATATAAGAAAATCAGACCCGTATGCAATAATTTCTATGGTCTTCGTTGAAAAATAACTGCAAGCTAAAAATGGCAACAACAAATCATAATTAAGTACACATATTTACGTCTAAGTATCAAATTTGTCTAGCATTTCATAAATATTGCACCATGAGTCAGTCAATAGAGAGGGACACATACAATTTTCGTGAAGAAAGTGTGAGCAAGTGTTTTATATTAATTCTCTTAGCATTGTCCTAATTCCACTTTAGGTACATTAACGAAGGGTAGTTGTTTATTGAATTCGTCTATGTCGATTATGAAGTTTGTGTCATTCTCAACGTTGTCGCCGATGGGGTTGGACGCGTCTAGATACTGTAAGCCATAGTTTTTCCCACTTTCTGTTACATTACCGTCTTTGTTTGGAAGGTGACCCATTACCTTAAAACGAACAATTTTTTAAATTAATTAATATAAATTAAACACACATTTGTATGACATGACCTATATAACCAACACTTTGCAAATGTAATGTAAATATAGCTTACAAGTACACTTTAAGTACCACCCAGTATAAAAGATAGTTTTTGTTATTATTACATTTCAAATATACTCACTTGTACGGATAACTTCCTAAACTGCGAGCGGTTACCGGTTGCGAAGTGTTTCTCAATCCAACTCTTTATATCGGACACTTTCACCTTTTCAATCGCCTCAGCCTATAATGTATTAAAACGGTTTTAAAGATTACATTCATAATTGTACTAATAATATTTAAATATTTACATATATTCTTAAAACCAAAGACCAAACACAATTTTTTGGTCAAACCGTTATTTTTTTAGAAAAAACATAACAATAGTAAATGGCATAATAAGCATCTCACAAATAAATAAAAATTACCTCAGAAAATAATCGCTGGAATCGATATTCACCGCCTACGATTTCTCTCCAGTTTCTTTCGACCTACAAATGACGTCAAAACATATAAGTTTTTCCACATAAAAAATGAGATTATTTCATAAAGTATAAAATAGTAATATAAAGTACAATAAAGATATAAATCGGGATTGGGGTTAAACAAGAAGAAAAATATTCATCGATAGACATAAGTAGGTATAGGGCTACGTAAAACCATTTATATTACATGCCCGTAGGGGAGGGCAGGCAGTTGTATTATTAGCGTTTACAAATCAGTTCGGCTGGTTTCGTTGAAAGACTCAAATATTTTAGTAGTAACCAGTAATAATAGTAACAAAACACTAGATCTACTAGATTTAAATATTTTTAAGGTTGTCTGGTTCCGATTGATCTTAAGGAATGAGGTCGCCTTCAGTACACTCCCCTTCTTCTTGGATTTAATTTTTTGTGTTTTTTACAAAATAAAAACTGCACAATAAAGGTTTAAATAAATATAAGATACTCTAGTACTAAAGAAAATGCTAACACCTGATTGCTATCAAATGGAAAGGTTGCTCTTAATCGCTATAATACACGTCCAAGTATAACGGTAGGGATGGTGGGGGAGAGCGAGGGGTGGTGTGGTGGTGGGTTGCCACGTCTAAGTATAACGGGAGGGAGGGGGGAGGGGAGCTGAGGGGTGGTGGGGTGACACGTCTAAGTATGGGGTGTCGCGTACCTCCTCCTTGAGCTCGTAGTCGGTGGTGTGCTTGAGCTGCACGAGCGAGTGTCGCGCGGCGGCGAGCGCGCGCTCGCCCAGGCGGCGCATGTCGCGCGCGAACCGCTTCAGGAACGCCTCCACGCGCGCGTCCACGTGCGACACGCTATCGACATTTTAACATTCAGCTAGCTGCACGTCAGTGCAGTCACTTATCGCAAATGAAATAATATAAAGTATCCCGTACACGTGCGACATGCTGTCTATACTTAATTATTCACTAGCTGCGCTACCCCGGATTCGCGCGGGTGGTCATTTAGCGCAATTGAAATTATATAAACTATGCCATCTTTCGAATTGATTTCATTCAAATCAAGGTTCGAGTAGTTTGGGAGTCCATCACGGACAAACATCGTGACACGTAATTTATATATACTGAGATGTTCTAACACCTACGTTTATGCTTTGTATTATTGTTTTCGTTGTTTTGGTTACATAGAAGAGATGGCTCTATAGTCGCAAGTAAGCCTATTGTGCATTTTGTGTGCTTCTTTATATTTTGTTCGATTTTCTTTTGATGTTACAATAAAGTAGCACATAATCATTTCATTTTTATTTATTTATTTCGAGGATTTCCTATAGTCTTAAACGGATGCAACACAGAATCATAAAAATCGGTTCACCCAATAAAAATCATGACGTAACAAACAGAAAAACATACAGTCGAATCAATACCCTCCTTTCCTTTTTGAAGGCGGTTGAAAATTAAAAAAATATAACCCCAACCTGAATTTGTCCCGCTGCGTGTTGACGGTGACGGAGAAGCCGAGCACGCCGAACGTGTACCTCAGCATACTGAACACGCTGTAGCCCAGCTGCTCCTTCGTGCGGAGCACGTCGAACACCGGCTCCTCCATTAGCATCTAGTTATTCCATGCTTAGTTATATATATAATGAACTAGATTTCGCTTCCCTCGCGTTAAATTAGGAGCAGTTTAATAGATTTTCTTGTGTTTGATTTATATATATAGAAGAGATGTTATTACACACATAAATCTTCCTCTTGAATCACTATCTCATTATATAAAGCGCAAAAAATCCGTTGCATGGTTCTAAAGATTTAAGCTTACATAAGGACGAAAAGAGAATGTGACTTTGTTTTTTATATACACCCTCCGGTACGAATTAGGGATAACGGGGAAGTACCAGGCCCCGATGAAAACCGGCGTGAAATAGAAGCTAGTATGCTAATGTGTTTCGTAGAGTGGGGGAGCCGGAGGCCTGTTTCCTTTTCCTCAACCATCCCAGTTCATTCCTTCTTTCAAGACATTAATCCTGTCATCATCTCTTAAAAGCGGGGGCGCATTCGCAGAGGCACTACCTCTGCATATGATTATGGGCCGTGGTGATTGCCTACCATCAGGCGAACCACCAGTTCAGTTGCCCGCTATGACATAACAAAAAAAAATACATGTGGATACCAAGAGATTTGTATATGTGTTAGTCTATACAATAACATATGATGATAATTGTATAAAATTGTTATAAAGCCACATGAAAAAATGATTCAAGACACAAGAGACCACTTCTATAACATTGATTTGGTAATTTCTTTTTTAAACTCTATCAATAAATATATAATTTAACTATAATTCATTCAAGCAAACAGCATAATAATATCAATTGATCTTGTGCATCATTGCAAATGACCACAAAATTACAAATAATATTTCTTCTTTATCATCTACCATCCATACATCAGAGTGAGACAGATATATAACTGTTCAGGGCAAACAACAACTGCCCATTGATCATTACAAAAGAATGACTTCACAAAACGAAACATAAACATGAACGAAAAGCTATAATTATATATATTAATCTACCATCCACACATCAGAGCGAGACAGATATGCTTTATATACATAGATATAAAGATACAACATAAAGTGACCATACCATCAAAACCTCCAGCGTAGCTGTATCCTTGGTGTTGGTGGCTTCAGCCTGGTAGTAGTTGGTGACGATACTGTTCGTGGAGGATGGGTTGAGGCTCATCACACGCACTGTGCGCTCTCCCAGCGGCAATTGGTGGACTTTTATCTTTAAGTTGAATATATAAAATGTTATTACATGACAATTGGAGATCCCGCCCGCACGGTTATTTCGGCCATTATATGGAGACAATACTTTTAACGCTATATTTGTTGTAAATAGTATAATATTAATAATATTGTACTGGGTATGAGAATTTTGCAACACTACAGAGAAAGAACATAAAATAATATTTAAACAAAATTCTTTATTTATATTGATTTTACACTCACGTGTGGCAGCTCATTCTCAGGGATTCCCTCCCATTTAATATTGTGCAATACGTTTTCTGAAATATTTATAGCGTCGGTCCATGCCAAGTTTCCTTGCACCAATACCTAAACCAGAGAAAAATCAGTTTTTAAAGCTTATTAATCATATTTTATCAAGGTACATAAAATCACCAATTTTGAAACATTCTTCATCGATGATTTACAGCCATCCTCAATAATCTAACACTGATAGATTTTTTCAAATCGAACAAGTAGTTAGTTCCTGAAATCAGCGCATTCAAACAAACAAACAAACAAACAAACAAACTCTTCAGCTTTATAATATTAATATAGATTAACTTTTCAAATATACAGAATAAAATTTAAAAAATAGTATATATATATGAAACTTTCATAACCTGTAAGTACAGCTTGTCAAGTAGTCTATCGGTGAACGACTGTAGTTCTTCTAGAGTGATATTCTGTATCGCCACCGCTTTATCCCGCGGCGACACGTACGGTTCTAGCAGTATATTCATCCGGACATCTCTGGATAATAAAACATGTGGTAAATATAACTTGCACATAAAAATATTGACATTAAAAATACAACTTTTAGTTTGCTTAAAAAAGTGGCTTAAATTAATATTTTTTATACATCTATGTGTTCTAACAAAGCATCACTAGTATAAAAAAATTGTATTTAATTGTATTTTATTGTGTATTTATTTTACCAACACAGTTTTAAGTATCATGTACCCGACAACTGAGCCTATGTCGCTAAATAAAGTAAATATATTATTTTCGGATTTTTTTTTATATTGTATATGTATGAATAATTGTCAGTGAAGATACAGATGTCGCTTTTCATAACTTGTCAAAACTTCTTCAGCTATCGAATCCCATACAAAAACAAACAAACAGCGCACATTCCTACGGATTGTATTGTATTCGGACGTTGCTTGTTCAATAATCAACCCAACTACCCCCACTTTGCTAATAGTCCTTGTGACTTGCTGTGATTTGTTATCAATTTACTACATCAATAAGGCAGATTTGTAGAATCGCAGTAGATTCTTATAACGACCAAACTAATATTCAACTGAGTGAGGAAACCGGCATGTCCGAGAATCAAAAGTTCGATGGCATGTGACATCTGCCAACCCGCACTTGGCCAGCGTGGTGAATTATGGCCTGAACCCTAATAGGAGGCCTGTATCCCAGCAGTGGGAACATATAAGGGCTGATGATGATGAATATTCAACTCAGCCCCTCTTTTGATTTGTTATTATTACTATCAAAAACCCAACAACACATCTCAATCTTATATATAAAATTCCCGTGTCACAATTTTAGTAACCCAACTCCTCCGAAACGGCTGGACCGATTCTTATGAAATTTAGTATGCACATTGGGTATGTCTGAGAATAGTCGCCAACATTTATTTTTTATACCCCTAAATGATAAGAGTAAGTCGGAACAGCGTTTGCCGGGTCAGCTAGTATACATATAAAAGCGAAATGAGGAAATAAGTACGCACTTAGCCAGCTTATGCGGTTTGAGCAGCACGTTGTGATACGTCCTTGCACGCACTTCGCGCACCGCCTCGAACATCTGCGGGGTGAGCGAGCCCGCGCTCGACCGCATCTCGCGCGTCACCAGCTCCACTAGTAGCTGCAAGTTGTATATACATTACGCTAGCGGTCCGCTCCGGCTTCGTCCGTTATACATACAAAGCCCAGAGCCTTCCTCAATAAATGGGCTATTTAACACTGAAAGAATTTTTCAAATCGGACCAGTACTGCCTAAGATTAGTGCGTTCAAACAAACACACTCTTCAGCTTTACAATATTAGCATAGATAGGTATAGGTATTATTATTTTCATTAAATTTTAATTTACGCCACGCCGAAATATAATAAGAAAACGTTTATCACGGTTTTATGTACTAGCTGTTCACCCAGAATTCGCCCGTGGTTCTAATGGTGAGAGGATTTTTAAAATCAGTTCAGTGGTATTTGCGTGAAAACGTTACAAACATACAAAATTACAAAAATTTCCTCTTTGTAGTAGTGTAGGCTAGTTTTGCGTCACGGTTTCAACCGCGGACGAAACCGCGTGAAACGAACAACATGTTGAACAACATTAGAATTTACTTTTCACAAAAAAAAAATCTATTATTTTATAAGAACTTCATATTCATAATGTTTATAAACATTTACTAATAAAGGAAAATTAATTAAAATTTATTTTACAATTTTAGTATCTGTAATAATGTAACATGACTGACGATAGTAGATGGGAAACTAGACATGCAAACGCACTAAAAAAATGTTAATATAAGATCATCATCATCATCATCATCATCAGCATCATGTATATGTTCCCACTGTTATAATATAAGATACTTACATGTAAATTCTGACTATATCCATTAACCTTTAGCGTTAAACCCTTATCGCCGACATACAACGAATGCGATAGGTCTGCCATATTCGCTGGATATACTTCTTCCTGAAAAACATACAATATTTAAATGTTTTCGAATTACTCTCGGAAAAACTTAAAAGCACAACAGCATCGCATGTTTCAAGCTAATATTTCAAAATACATAGAGATTTTCTTATTTGTTGTTTACAAATAATGCTCTCACCTTAAGGCCCTGTTGCAATACGTCAGTCCATAGATCAAGGAGACACGATCTGTAGAATAACACTACAAGGTTTTAATGTCACCGCACTTGGTAGTTTAAATGTTACGTACATGCAATAATATCAAAGAGAGATCTTTATATACATACATTTTTAACACAAACAAAAATTTAATTGGTCAATTTCAAAGTCTATAAATAACACAACAACTCTTTCTTTTACTCTTACTTTGAAAAATAAACCATTTAGTAAGACTTAGTGATAATATACAAACATAATTTTAACCCAACATCAACACAATAAACATATCAATTCATCTACACTATGTCAATTTAAATGGTTTCATAGTAACACCAGTAATGACATATGTATATATATGTAATGACAGAAATTACGTGTCACATTATTTATCCGTGTTGCACTTCTAAACAAGTCGACCGATTTTAATTAAAATTGCACACCATGTGTAGTTTGATCCGACTTAATAGGATAGTTGATATAATTTCAATTACGGTAGATGACCCGGGCGGAGCCGGGGCGTGCAGCTAGTATAAAAGACACACATATAATAGAAAAATCACTTACTCCCGCGGCGACTTCAAACTGAGCGGCGTGATGAAGTAGAAATAAAGCAATGCGGTTGGAAATCGGAACTTAAAGTCCGGCTTGTACCACAGCTCCATGTGACGATTCTTGCGTATCAAGTTCGGTTGGTCTAATCTGAAATAAAGAAAAATAGGTTAGATATGACTGTGTAGTGAGTTAAGTAATATATTAATACATGGAACTCTAGAATAGAAGCATTTACAAAAACGGTAAAAATACAATGTTTAAAAGTACATATGCATACAGTTTACAAATTAAATATTATTTTAATTATTTACATACTGAACACCGTAATAGTTCCGTGATAGTTTAATTAGTACCGAAATAATTAACGTCCCCTAATATTCGTATCGGGAATATAGAGTTACATCATTATTTTGAAATTCTACTTAATATAACAGCGTTCTAGCTCTCAGGCAAGCGGCGATTTATTATACCACGAGCGTTTGTAATTTGACATTTTAGCGAAAAAAAAATAATAGGAAATTGACAACCCTAACTCACCTGAAGTTCTCCACAGCAGCAATCAAATCGCCCTGTTTCAAAACCCTCGAATTCTTCTCACCGGCGGATATTTTCTTGTGTATGTCCTTCGTCGTACTGGTGTAGAGGTCCACGCCCAATCTTTCGGCTTCCTCTATATAGGGCTGCGCCGGAGCGATTAAATCGAAGTTGTTCGTTATATAAATATTTTTATCCGGCAAATGGAATTGTTTGTATGGCTCCACGTTAAGCCAGCGTTTGAGCCAGTTTGAGGGTATTTCTGAAAATAATTTACATTTATTATGCTTAGAACCAAAACTCGTTTAAACATAATACTAACTTTTTGGAATTTAGCGTGTTGAAATGTGAATTTCTCATGAATTAAAAAGCAGTTGACAGACAATTATGAGGTTATTAAAATGATATTAAGGCATTTCACCTTTCTTTTTATATTCTGTCCCAAACCACTTCTCCTTTGTGTCGTACGGTATCGGTGTAGAGTGTTTGTTGGATAGAATCATAATGTTCACTTTGTCGGCTGTCATACAGTCTAATAAGTCAGTTATACCCTGAAAAAAGAATATATATAGATTATATTCAAAAATCTCTTGATTATTCTATTAAAAATATATATAATGTAGTAAAGTATATAAGTACATTCGAGTTATTATGAGAAAGGCGAGATAGTCTTTATGCAGAAAATTCCCATGTTTTCCTTCGATAGTCGAAGGAAAACATGGGAATTTTCTAACGAGCTTCTTTCTTGCGAGCCAAACTGCAGACAGAAAGCTAGTCTGCGCCAAATGTTTAATAACAAATATACATTTAAACTTAAAGGTGTGTAATTCAAGTGCAGTCACTTGTGTTTACTTGCACTACTTTTTAACAAAATAATATGTCTATTGCGTATTTAGTTAGTCCCGTCAATATAAGTCACGGTTACCAAAAATTTTGAGAACTATTATTAAAACTAGTTAAATTAGACATATTAATATGAAAAAACAAACCTTAGGGTCGTATTTATAATACAATCTGTCACCAGTGATGTAGTGTTGCGGCGGCAAATTCTGCATATTTTCCGCCAACGACTCCACGTAGTCGGCGGGCTGAGACTCTTCCTCGAAACGGAAACTTGTCTCTTCTATTGTCTGAAATAAAATAAAATTGAGAATAGTGTAAGAATAATGATTATTACAACATACAATTTGTAACCAACATTTTTAAAGTATTTGAAATAAACAAGATATATGTGTACCGTATTTATACTTAGTCTGGCCATAAATACTGTTACACTTAATTATAAAAAAATATTACATTTGAATTTCGAATCTGTC
>NC_052103.1:4604035-4618214 GCF_012273895.1 Zerene cesonia
CAATCTATACGATTGGCAGTGAAGAATTTTCCCATGGAAAGAGTGCGTGCTTCTATTGATAACTGGCCTCATCGTTCATCGCATCGCAGCCAATGGAGACCACTTCGAATAAGCTTTTTATATTTTTAATTGTTTTATATTTATGTATTAAACTGACACACTGTAAAAGTAATAAATGTTATTTGCAGTTAACAATTTTCTTTTTTCTTTATTACAATATTTATGGCAAGACTAGGTATATTTTTTATTTAGTTTAACTTAATTTTACTGTTATTGGTAAAAGGTTACAAGTTATGTCTATAGTTAATTGAGTGGTGTTAAAACAACTGTGTTTGTTTTTTATAAATTACTAGCGGTCCGCCCCGGCTTCGCCCGTGGTACATCTCCATCCAGATCCTGCTAAGATTATAAACGTGAAAGTTTTTAGGTATGAATGAATATATGGATGTTTGTAAGGTGCTCTTTCACGCGAAAGCAGTTTATCGACGCCCACTTCGCAACGGGCCGTGCAGCAGAAAACGTAATATTTTAATTTCACCACAACTTCAAAACTAAACGTCCAATTTTAATCATTCAAAGACCAAATATTATCAACATAAACTGTACTTATTGATGAAATAATTTATTTTGATAAGGATTAATAGCATGAGTAAAATAAACGCGTTTAAATGTAGTCCAAAAAAAATCAAGATTTTTAAATAAAAATTTGGTTGTTGTGCCTCACTCGACATAGATATGTATAGTGTGTCGCGGACTTTTTTGTAGATATTTATAAGATCTACAATTAATTCTAACATTTTATGGTTCTATCTTTTGTAGTTTAGGCAGCGTACGCAAAATAAGTAACTTCATTGGTTGATTTTATTCAGTTAATCGAAAATATCTTACGGAACCCTATTTTTTTCCAAAATAAAATATAGCCTATGTTACTCGTGGATAATGTAGCTTTCGAATGGTGAAAGAATTTTTAAAATCGCTCCAGTAGTTTTTGAGCCTATTCATTACATCCAAACAAAGTTTTCCTCTTTATAATATTAGTGTAGATGTATCTATTTTGTCTATCAAATAACTAATAACATACCTTAATTTCCTCAAAAATTCTTTCCGAGGGTCCAATCTTTCTTAGCATATTTATATAAGAAAATATGGCTTCCAAAACCTGAAACAAAAACAACCACATGTTAAATAATAGTAATAATACCCATTACGTCCAATCGGGTTCTTATGACATCTAAAACAGTACTATTTTATGACTGTTTTTTAACTTGAATATTTCACCATCAACTTATATATTCCAGTGTGTCAAGTCATGGTGATAGACGACCTATAGCTATATCACTCTTCCACACTGAAATCAGTACTGCATTAAAACCTCCAGGTATATATAAAATGTACATAACTTTACCTCGTCAATATGATCAAGTCCATCTTTAGTGAGTATCACTTGCGTCGAAAATAAACTATATATTGAGGTATAATCAATACCGCTTTCTGAATTACCCGTATAAATTCCCAACGCCCACACTCTGAAAACAAAAATTGTATATAATATTTTATTATTAATCTAAGAACTTCAAAACTAAGATTTTACATTATAACTAAAAAATAACATCTCAAAAATAAGAAAGAAAAACAATATTTCTGCATTGTAGAACGATTAGATTTTAGAGTTTAAAACAAGTTGTTTTTATTTTAATTTATTTTTATACGTTGATGTTTGATTTAATTTAAATATTTGGATAAAAATTACTGAAAATGACTTACTTTTTCCTCAAGTACGATAGGAGGCTTCCTTTACCTTCGTGTCCCAATAAATATGAGATGTACTGATGCGGCTTAGATTCGTATTCCGATATCAAGGAACGCATAAGCCAAGTTAATTGTACCTAAAATTATTATCAATTAAAACACAATATACATTTAGATAATACTTAAGTTGGCGCATCTTATTTTTATCCAACCAAGTCATATTAAATAATAAGTATTGATAAAAAAAATAAAGCAATTTTATTTGGCTTTGATTATTATTATTTCTGTGGAATCTATAAACAATTTTTTTTTAAGCTAGAAGTTGAGTAAAGGATATGGCAATGTGTTTTTATATGAATCTTTGTTTTATCCTTCTTTATTGGAGAAGTTTATAGCAAATATGTAATTAAAAACGCGCTGTTATATATGTAATAAATTAAAAAAACTCACCTCAGTAGTATCACTGACTGGTTTCACATAGTACATGCTCCTAAAATCGCTCGTAATATTGTGTCGATCGAAGGAGTGCGCCTTGAAGTTGTCCGGTGGAAGACGATTTGTCGGAATTTGACCGAAGGTCTTAACTACGTGGTCTTCTAATGCCGATAAGTCCATACGAGCCTGCGGGTAGATATAAATAATAAAATAAATGGCGGTTCTAACTCTGTTAAATAGTAGAATAATTTTAATCCATAAAATAGGGGATCTTATCAAATTGTGATTTTTTTTAATAAAGGATTAACGAGAGAAGTGAAGGTAAGGACTGGGAAGAGTAAGGAAAAGGATATGAACCTCCGCCTCCACCACTCACTAAACGAAACGTAGCAGTATGCTCGTATTTTACGAAAACCGTGACGCAATGCTATAAACAACTAGAATTACAAACGCCTATCAAAGGTCGTCAGAAAATGTTGTAGCGGCGTGGTAAAAAAATTCATTGAAATAAACACCTTATTACGGGACAGTAACATTCAAAATATATTGTAATGCTCATTAGAATACTCTGCTTAATACATATGCGTAGGCAGTATTTTGTTTCGGACACTTTGAGCGTGATTGTTCCAGAAGTTTCTGTGCATTCAACCAAAGAAATAAAACTCTTCAACTTTCTAATACAAGTATAGTATAGATACTAGAGAGCACACTGACTTGTATCGCGACGGTCATTCGATGCGCGCTATAGTGCCTCTTCCTGAACTCGTGCGCAGCCTGGTGGAGCTGGTCATCATCAGGTATGTCCTCCTTCAGGCTGCGAAGGTTGCCCCACGTGAAGGTGCGAGCTGGATGACCGGGTGGAAACATGCTGGAGAGAAGCTGGTCTTTGCGGTTCGAATCTGATGGCGATGCTATTGCGAACTCTGTGGAGTGGTTGAAAAAAAAACATTTAAAGATAAGTTGTAACATCAGTCAGTGGGCAAAAGTTATATCGAATAATCTATAGAATATGTAAATAGCCTTAAGGGACTTGGGGGTTACATTATTAACTTTGAAATGGAATTTAAGAATATATTTTTTATGACATCGTTGATCAAATTGAATCTGTCATTGCCTGATATGTAAGAGGCTTATATCTAGCAGTACATGCCTTGCAAAAGCTATTCAATTTATTTTTTCATATATTTAAAATTGCATGTGTGCGTCAATTTAAATGGTCTCCAAAAATAGACTACAAAAGATATCTACATGCATTTCAAAGAACATCTGAAATCTTTACACACATACCAGATTCGATAGCTTCCCTCTCCCTCTGCATGGCCTCCTTCAGCATCAGGGGACTGACGAAGAACTGACTGAACATGTCCATCGCCTGCGGGAGATGCTTCTCCGATATCTCGAAGTAGAACGTCGTGACCTCGCAATCCGTTGACGCGTTGTCTGAACCGCCTTTTTTCTATACATTGAACATTAAATCCCAAATAAAAGAACTGTTTGAAGTAAAAAAATTCATTCGAAAATATTATAATATCCTTACAAGTATACAAAATATCACCAGAAAAGGTGCGAGAGGAAATAAATTACCTTGATGAAGGAATCAAATTCATTCTCCTTGGGGTACTTTTCACTGCCCATAAACACCATATGCTCAACGAAGTGAGCCAACCCCTGTATCTCGGCGGGATCGCTGTAGCTGCCAACGCCCACGCATAGTGCACATGCAGCCTAAAAATATTATTGACTATTTTATAACATTTAACATTTATCATATTCTTGGATTGCGAAATTCTTGCACAGTTTCTGAAGATCTTCAATCCGCAGTAGGTTATGATAATAAAAAAATATAAGGAGCAAAATGCGTTGGTGACTTGAAACCTATTGCCGTAGTGAAGTCTAAACTTATAATTAAATTGTTATGAGTATTCAATAATAAGTATAGAGACGATTTGAGAAAATATCCACTTGATAATAATAAAATACATATTGAGTACAAGTTTGGTACCAGTGCGAATTCTTAAATAATTTTCATTGGTTGCCATTAACAAATTACGAGTAAGTTTTACTTAAATATATCGCCTACTTAATATATAATATTTTACTATCTATATCGCCTTACGAATCCCATAGATCATAAATTAATATAAAATAAACTTATGTAAACAATAGTGCACAATGTCTATGTCATGTGTTCTAGTTTTGCAAATGTTCTAAATTAGTTATTTAAAAGCATATTATTTACATCTCATACAAACGTCTTACCTACCTACCTACTCTACCACTAAACGTGACATGTTATTAATTATTAACTCAACGTTTTAAAAAATTATATTTATTGAGTTTTACGTGGTACACAACTATGCATGTAATAATATATACAGATCTAATGGTGCATTTACACATTCGGGTTACATGGGATATATTCAACGAAACATTCCTATACGAGTCCGTCGCGAACCACTATTCACACATTCGTATTCCCTTCGATACCCTCTTAAAAAGCGATGTAAACACGAATATGCGAATATCAAGTCAAATAGCGAGCGCACTGTTTACATATGCGTGTTCGTTATTCGCCTCGCTATTCGCTTCGCTAATCGCCTCGCTATTCGCGCGATTGTGTGAATGCACCATATTATTGATCTTCGTGCCATACCGTGTCAAGTGAAAGTTGTGTAAACAATATCTTGCATCGCTTTCTAGACATAGATATTTTCTCATAAGCGTTCTTCATGTATTTAAATATATTACGCTTGCGATGAAAGGCCTGTTGATCGGAATATTTTACGTGAATTGGAATCAGAATATTGATAAAATATATATAAACAAAATGTGATAATAATATTAAATAATAATATTATAAGGTATGATTACACTGATGGCATTCTTTTGTCAAAATAAGAACGTTTCTACTAGACATCTGTTAACATTTTGAAAAAAAATAAAGTTTAATTCACACTCTCATAATAAATATATTGTTTTAAGCAGCTTTCCGCCCAGGGATTCGCTCGCGTGGATTACATAATTTTACCATTTTGCTAATTTTCGAAGAAGAGACAATATGACATTAAAACTACACAATTGACTAATTTTAAAAGATCTATATAATGACAATTCATTTATTAACATATTTGCGAATTATTTTTTTTATTCAACTGTTACATTACTGGCAGGTAACTTCTTATTGTTTTTTTTTTCATATAAAACCTAGAGGCTAGGTCCTAGCCTATAAGTCTAACCCAAATTGGTCTATCACCATAAAATAAATAAAAAAAAATTAGTGGCCTATTCTTGACACACATACAAACAGACAAACAAACAGACAAACAGAAAAAAATCAACCATTGACCTTTTTTAAGTGTCTATGATAGATATTCTATTCTATCTAGAAGTGATAATAATCATCGATCATCTTATTTTTAAACAAAGAGTCTCAATGAATGTAATTCAGTGCGTGAGAATTTATAGACCTCTTGCACGTATTATAAATTTAACTACGTGACTGAGATAATTTTTCTATTGTGAATGTATATAATTGCCTTGATATTCACCAATTACAATTAGCAATAGTCATCCTTATTATATACACATCATTTGCCTCAAAAAACAAGCATGCATGGGTATTGCATTGAAAATCAATCAAACCATCTTTATGGAATAAAGCGAATATCGAGTGTGTGTATTTCAATAAATAGGAATATCTAAAGGCTTTTTTACGCTCATATGCATACCGAAGCTAGTGAGGATAGGCGCTGTAATACCTTTGTAAAGCTTAAAAAGTTTTTATTTTAATTTAATAACGACTATTCTTTATGAGACTGTTCAAAGAAGCCAAGACTTGGATCTAATTACGAGTTTAGCCAAATCTAATTAGGACCTACCAATACGATCATATCGATAGTAGTCTTCCTTACTGAAAATTATCTGGATTGTGGTATAGCCATTTTTGATAAGAATACTTCAATTGTTATTTTGAAAACATTCGAATGATTTAAAAATATTAAGTTATATTATTTAAGAATTTAATATAATTACCGCACCAAATTAAAAATAGCTGAAAATCACACTAATATCATAAATGTGAAAGTTTGTTTGTTTGGATTTTTCTATGAATCAAGCTGAAACTACTGGACGGATCTTGATGAAATCTGGTATACAGACAGGGTATGAGCTGACTCGGGTGATTCAATGCTCCCTTGGGATAAAACAGGAATTTTGATATCCAGGCGGAGCCGAAACGAGCGTCTAGTATATAATAAATCAAAGGATAAGCGTATATTTCTAGGAATTATTGAAAATATATACGATTAAATTACAGCAAGCTATTAGAACTAAGTGTCATGTTTTAAACTATGTATTATGCAAGCTTTGTAAATCAGCCAGTGAAGTCAAACAGCCAATTATTTCAGACGACCTTAAAGATATCGTGACTAGAAGTTCGACTCGCTAGAGGCAATATTTCGTAATGAACAATTTTTTGTCGCAGCATTTAATCACATCCTTCAAATTTTATTTACTAAAAGGAAAAGTGCTTCTTAAAAATTCCATGTTACCTTTACTTTATTATACTTCAATTTCTTTTAGACTAAGAAAAAGATATGAGCTTCTGAAAGTTAGTCTATTGAAATTGCGAAACGTAAATTTAATTTGAACGTCAATTTGCAACACAATATGGCAATGTTAATAGTTTCATTTCGGTATTACAAATATGTGCCCATTTAAATAACTTCGCTAGAAACACATGTTTGTAACGATTATTTTTCGACGCGAAACAAATTAATAACGCCAATAGCACATTATTTCAGCAGTTATTCAATAATGCACGTATCGAGCGACGCAGAAACGTGACAAAACAAACTATAATAGAATGTCGTCAGTGCTTTGTTTATTGTATAACCGTTTCGATCTACTTCACTAGTAGGCTTATAAACTCGATATTAGTTCCGTCGAGTAGTTATTCAACGAATCAAATGGAAATTATAATTCATACAACGAAAATCGAATGTTGCTTTATGTTATGAAAAAAAAATGTTCTGTTTTTGTACGAAGTATGCCAATTTATCGATGAGAATGAGGCAAAAATGTTATAGGAAGACATAGGCTACTTTGTCGCGTATTTTTGTGGCTTAGTAGAGAGTAGAGACAACAGAAGTTAATAGAAAAGTGAAATGGCAAATATCACTTCATTAATGAATCAATTTTAAACACAAAAAAAACCAATCCTTGATTATGCTGAACTGTTTATATGGATATTAACTTCTTCTTTAAATGCAATAAATGAGTATATTCTTATGTATATCCTAATCTTAAAATCATGTGCAAAAATGTAACATATGTTCTAGATATAAACATATGTTTAAAATGGAGTATCTCAGTGGCTTTATGTCTTATTTATCTCTTAGACCTAATTTAGAAATTCCATCTTGAAGAAAGACAACACACCTGCATCTTTCGAAAAATATTATTTTAACAATCCTCATATTTTATTTCCTGATACATTGATTAAAATTATCAATTTAGAAACTAAACTCTATAAATATGTTGGTCAAGCGCAAATCAGACTAAGCTTGTAATACAAGGTCAGGATGAAGGTCAGTCTTTATATCTAACAATGCATGGTAATGACACAAAAATTGCAGTGTGAGGCAACCATGAATTGACCACATCTAATAATATAAATAATTACACAATTTGCATTGTCATATTTATGAGCATGCGTAAACAGAAACATAAAATCTCTGTACATTTTTGTTATTAAATTTTGTATTGAACATATTTAATGTTCAATACAAAATTTAATCAAACATTAAAGTGACAATATGTACTGCCATTATACATATTTTAAATATAACTTAAGCCACGATTTTATCTTGAAGTATTTTTAGGGTATTTATTTATTAGTATTTATAGGGTATAACAAGACCTATAACTAAGACTTTCTGTCTGTCTATCTGTTTGTTTGTTTGTTTGTCTGTCCTCTTGTCAGCAGGCTGTATGTCATATTATCAGTAGTTGCTCTCAAGTTAACTTGCATGGAACTTGTAGTGTTATATAAATTCCTTATACCAATCAAATAATAGATTTTATTTTTTCTAATTCTGGCAAAACATATTATAAAACAATAAAAAGCTGCAAAATGTTATTTAATATTACCTTTTATAGAACATGTGCAAAATTTTCTCTGTAATGGTTTCTAATGAAAAACACAATTAAATTTTTATAAAACTTTAAAAGGATTAAAAACATATAATTAATTGTCCTACAACATAAAATCAGGATATTTTCTTATTTAACTAATAGAAAAATAACCTGATTTATATATATGTACATCAGGTGCTACATTCCTGTGAAATATTTTTTTTATGTATTTTTACACATACAACATGCATGCTCCAGTTTTAAGCAGAGATTAAAATTTGTATGAATGTAATAAACTCACCAGTTTTTCTTCATCAAAATCACCCCTTCTCTTAGTACTCAGTTGATCACTAGTTGCAGATTGTACTGATTGTGCACCATCACTTTCAGACCCCGTTTCTTCTGTTCCACTACTCTCCTCTTCGCTCGAACTGCCTTCATCTGCTACTGTTATTTTACTAGGGTCCGATATCAACAGTGCCGTTAAACCATTCTCGAGCCTTATCGTCCTTAAAAATATTATAAAGGTTTTTCTTATACATTTATATTCTAAATATGATTGAATTATAACATTGCACATATGTATAAATATTGTAAAAATATATATACAAAACATGACATGAAAGTTAATTTTAATCCACTTAATTTTATGTATAAATATTAAAAATAGGTTAACATATTTTAAGAAATAAACGCTTACTTGTAAAGCTTTTTATCAGACACAGATTTTATTGGTTCAGCGAGAACTTCTACTTTCTCTTTAATATGCATAGCACCAGATTGATTTGTCCGACTACTGACTACCTTCACTTCGGGTCTTATTCTGGGGTGCTTGCGGTAAATATTTCTTTTAGACATTGCAATAAATAACAGTTTTTTGTTCAGATTTATAGATTTATTTTGAAAGAATGTGGACAAGAATTTTGACATTTAATGGACACAGAATATAATCATGACAGACGACAGATGACGTTTGACATAAAATAATGCACATAAATATAATATGAATCTGTGTACGTGTACCTACTTGGTAAAAAATGGAATAGTAGGTAATAATTAAAAAAACAATAAGGTGTACGTACCCAGTGTAAAATAAAGGATACGTTTAATTGATGATACTGAAATATATATTTAGGAAAAAAATACACGTTGCAAATTATTCTATAACTTACATATGATCATCATATCATGAATACTTATTTATAGTAAAAATTTAACCGTTTTATAACTATCAGAACTACACTAAATTAAAATTATATTCGACCGTCTTAACTTTTCATAAAAATTTTACATGATATTCTCTTATCGGGGCGGCGAAACGAGTTCTACACTATCCAAATAACTATGCATTTTATCATTTCTCAATCTCGACGAAACATGCGAGTGCACTGTCACAGAGTATTTTTATAAATGCGCACAGTTTACATATGGGTGTTCCTTATTCACCTCACTATTCGCATGAATGTGTAAGTGCTATATTAAATTTAGGTGTAACTAAACCCTGTAAACCAAACACATGCCCACCACTATTATCATCGTAGACAGAGTAGATTCTCCGTCTATTAACGGCCCCATTTAGAGATTACTAAACCATTTAGAGATTACTAAACCATTTAGAGATTAACTCTAATTCTGTCGATTTCACAATTTATTTGCTTTAATACCATGGCAAAAAGGCTTTATTTAGTCCGCCCCGAATTCACCCGTGGTACATATACAGCCTATAGCCTTCCTCAATAAATGGACTATCTAACATTGAAAGAATTTTTCAAATCAGTAGTTCCTGAGATTGGTACGTTCAAAGAAAAAAACTCTTCAGCATTATAATATTAGTATAGATAGAGCTTGATTGGCCATTAAAGTTCTAATCACCCCTCAAAATGATTGTACTTATAAGATTTATAATTTAACCAGAAAAACTTGCAGTTTTTAGCGATCTAGTAGTGCTCGTGACTACATTAGGTACTCGTGATCACTCACTATTAATAAATATAGCCATTTCTAGCTCTTCCGAGTGCCAAGTGGCTCTTTTTGAAAAGCAAGGTGACAACTGGCAACACTCGTTAGCACTTTTACATCGATTTGATTAGACAAGTGACAACATAATATCAGTAATTTGAAATTTGAATGGGATACATACTGGAAGTTGTAACACTGCAATTTATGATATTCGATAATAACATTTTTAAAATACAATATCACTACAGCCATAATGGATCATTCCTATTCAGAAAGTGACGTCTCCTTATCACCTACACAAGTTTTAGAGAAACTTGAAATGTTACGACACTTGCAAACTATACAACGCGGGAAACTTCTTAAACAGCGCTTAGACTATCAAAACTCGACTGAAATTTCTTCGAGTATCACTGAAATCGTAAGTCATTTTAGCAACAGTACTACTTATAATACGTTTAGAAGTTTACTTCAGTCCTCTCACGATACCTCGCGCGAAGTCACGCCTCGAGAAAAATTTTCTCCTCTTCCTGAAGTTGTCAAGGTTCGCCTTAACACTGATTTACAAGACAAAAAGGATCAATATCCTACTATGGATGGGGTGTCGGCGCTTAATTTATCCCAAGAATCTGAATTTATACATAATTCACCAATTTCAAGTCGCAGTACCACATCCATGCCATCGAAAACTACTGGATCACAGGAAAATCTAAATAATAGTATAAATAAGAAACAAATATCCTTGGATGAGATGCCTATACTGTCTCCTAAGAAAAACTTTGAAGAATTAATAGTTGAAAAGCTAAAAAATGAGCAGCCTGTGTCAAAGCCAAGCCAGAAAATAGCACCATCACAAAAGAAACAATTTTTAAAGAGAGGTGAAGGAATGGCCCGTTTTGGACTCCGTAAAAATGACTTAATTATACAAAATACTAAATCTTTACCATGGAGGAGAAAGACAGAAACTATTAAACCTATTTTAAAACCTATGCCTGAGAAAATTTCAAGGAATAGTAAAGAAGTTGGTAAAAAAGTGAATGTTGAAATTATAGTCCCTGAACAAAATAAAACTAATCCGAATATGCTTAGCAAGACTACACCAAAAACAGAAACAAACATACAAAATTCTGATGCCAAGAATGAGACGTCAACGCATAGCACTGGCTTGATAATTAAAAATAAAGACTGTGCTACCACTTCAAATGATATGTCAAACAGTGACTTTAAGAAAAGAACATTTTTGAATTCAAAAGAAAACCATCCAATATTGTCACAAAAAGGTAAAACATGGCAAGCAGTACTTACAAAAGAGCAAGATGATTTTCTCAGGCAATTAAAACAAAGTGATTATTATAAAAACTTTGCCTCACCATCAAAAAGCATTGATTCTGATGTCAGCTGTTGTGAGAGTATTTCAAAAGCGCAAAACTCTAAAGAAATTGCTGAACAGAATTTGTTTGATTTAATTGAAAATAAAGTCTCACATGACAGTTTTAATATTGATAACTCATTCTTTAATCGTTTTCTAAGAAAAAATAAACTAGAATATTCAGGGGAAAGCACACCACTAATAATGCAGAAGTGTTTATCGGAAAACCCAAATTTAATGAGAATTGCTCCAGATATTGTAAAAAAGAACAGAAATGCAATATCATATAGTGAGGATGAGACATGTCTGAGTGAATGTACAGATTGTAGTGAAACTTGTTGTTCTGAATGTACATGTTGTTCATGCAAAACTACATCTCAAATAAACGAGGATCATAAAAACAACAATCAAAAAGTTTTAATGCGCAATCAAATAGCCAGGAACCAAAATGAAAATAAAAGTAGTAAAAATGATTGTCATGATGACACCATAATTGCAAAGGACACTGACACAATTAATGCAAATATGGCAGAAATGAATGCCAAATTAGTTGCAACAAGTGATTTATTAAAAGATAGACTTCGTGAATTGGAAGATGAAATTGAAACTTTTAGAAAAGAAAATGCCAGTATTAATAAAATGAGAGAAGAAATTGATTTAGAGCGCCAAAAGTTTTATGAAGAAAAAGCTGCTTTTGAGCAAAAGTTTAATGAAGAAAAAGTTCTTTCTGAATATTATTTAGCAGAGGAAAAGGAAAAACTTACCAAACAAAAACAAATGTATGAACGTTATGTTAGGGAAATGAGAGGAAAGCTGAATAAAAAAGAAAAAGATGAAGTAACGAACTTAAAAACTGAAATAAGTAATTTAAAGGAAGAGATAAGAGTTAAAGACGCTAAATCAACTTCTGTTATAGCTAGATTACGTAATCAGCTTAAGCTAATGGAAAAAGATAAAAAAGCATTAGAGGATGAAATAGAAAAATTAAAAAAGGAAAATAAAAGGATACAGCATAGTAATGAAATAACAAGAAGATTAACAAATCTTAAGTATTTAGAGCAAATCAACAAAAAACTTTCAAACATGGCCTCTAGAGAGACAAGATCTGATGTAGAATTAGATCCTAATGTAAAATATAAAACATTTGAAATTGAGTGCCAAAAGCAAAACAAACCAAAAGGAATAAGAACGCGAGCGAAAAGTGTACCCAATTTAAATGTAACTTCAAAGTATGCTAAATATTTCAGTCAAAAAGATTCAATAAGTGATAAAGAGAAAGGATCAGTAGTTGAAACCCATTCTTACAGCTCTGATGAAGATCGTAACAATGAATCTTTGGAAAATTTAGATAAGAGTTATAATGAATGTGAGAATAACTTGGAGACTGAAGATAATTATTTAGAAAAAATGTACAATGAAAGATTTAAAACAATATTGCCACCCAGTAATAGATCTAGCGGCTCAAATGTGATAGACGCTTCTGATAATGGGAGCGTTAATGAAGACACAAATGGTTTCTTCATACAGAAATCACACTATGTGTCTTCTAGAACACAATCTATATCACCTCAAGATTCCATGTCCAATCCAAAAACTGCTTCAATTTTAAGTCAAAGGTCCAATTCAAAACCACTTTCTGTAATCAATGATAAGAAAAGCTATGTTTCTAATCCCCAAAATGTCACAATCTCAAGAAATAAATCTCCAATATCTATACTAAGTAACCATTCATCTAGTAGCCAAAGACCAGCTACTGTTATTTACAAGGATACTTCATATAGTGATGACAGAATGATACCTAGTCCTGAACCTACTATTAGTAAGACAAGTCTAACAAAAACAAGCTTAAATCCTGTAGAAACTAAGAAATCGGATGGATCGAGAGAATTAAGATTTCCAAATGGCAATATTAAAATAATTTCTGCAGATGGAAAATACAGTAAATTTACATATTATAATGGAGACATAAAAGAAAACTTCTATAATGAGGGTAGAGTTAAATACTATTATGCAGAATCTAAAACATATCACACAACACATCCTGATGGATTAGAAGTACTCGAGTTTCCAGAGTAAGTAAATTAAAAGGAAACTAATTAATTACACAGATATTTTATAATAGTTGTTAAAAATTTTGTCATTATTAATTACGAAGTATCATATTTTCAACTTCAAAATATACAAAATTATCAACATCTTACCTAAAGAAAAAAAGGTAAAAATAAAACTTTAAGTTTTTTTCTAATATCTACTTATGTTCTTCAATTTTGCAGTGGCCAAGTTGAAAAGCGTTACAGCGATGGGTCGTCCGAAATTCGTCTGCCCAATGGCAGTATTAGGTACTTTGATCCTAAAAATGAATCAGTTCGAGAAGATTGGCGATTTCCTGATGGGACTGCACTCACGGTGTCGGCTAATGGTGAAAAACGTATTATATTTCCTAATGGACAGATTGAAGTCCATGCTAAAGATCATAAGGTAATTGTTTCAATGAATGCTTTCTTAATTCTTGCAATTCGTTTTAATATCTATGAA
>NC_052103.1:4619214-4652120 GCF_012273895.1 Zerene cesonia
TTATAACACTGCAATTTATGATATTCGATAATAACATTTTTAAAACACAATATCACTACAGCCATAATGGATCATTCCTATTCAGAAAGTGACGTCTCCTTATCACCTACACAAGTTTTAGAGAAACTTGAAATGTTACGACACTTGCAAACTATACAACGCGGGAAACTTCTTAAACAGCGCTTAGACTATCAAAACTCGACTGAAATTTCTTCGAGTATCACTGAAATCGTAAGTCATTTTAGCAACAGTACTACTTATAATACGTTTAGAAGTTTACTTCAGTCCTCTCACGATACCTCGCGCGAAGTCACTCCTCGAGAAAAATTTTCTCCTCTTCCTGAAGTTGTCAAGGTTCGCCTTAACACTGATTTACAAGACAAAAAGGATCAATATCCTACTATGGATGGGGTCTCGGCGCTTAATTTATCCCAAGAATCTGAATTTATACATAATTCACCAATTTCAAGTCGCAGTACCACATCCATGCCATCGAAAACTACTGGATCACAGGAAAATCTAAATAATAGTATAAATAAGAAACAAATATCCTTGGATGAGATGCCTATACTATCTCCTAAGAAAAACTTTGAAGAATTAATAGTTGAAAAGCTAAAAAATGAGCAGCCTGTGTCAAAGCCAAGCCAGAAAATAGCACCATCACAAAAGAAACAATTTTTAAAGAGAGGTGAAGGAATGGCCCGTTTTGGACTCCGTAAAAATGACTTAATTATACAAAATACTAAATCTTTACCATGGAGGAGAAAGACAGAAACTATTAAACCTATTTTAAAACCTATGCCTGAGAAAATTTCAAGGAATAGTAAAGAAGTTGGTAAAAAAGTGAATGTTGAAATTATAGTCCCTGAACAAAATAAAACTAATCCGAATATGCTTAGCAAGACTACACCAAAAACAGAAACAAACATACAAAATTCTGATGCCAAGAATGAGACGTCAACGCATAGCACTGGCTTGATAATTAAAAATAAAGACTGTGCTACCACTTCAAATGATATGTCAAACAGTGACTTTAAGAAAAGAACATTTTTGAATTCAAAAGAAAACCATCCGATATTGTCTCAAAAAGGTAAAACATGGCAAGCAGTACTTACAAAAGAGCAAGATGATTTTCTCAGGCAATTAAAACAAAGTGATTATTATAAAAACTTTGCCTCACCATCAAAAAGCATTGATTCTGATGTCAGCTGTTGTGAGAGTATTTCAATAGCGCAAAACTCTAAAGAAATTGCTGAACAGAATTTGTTTGATTTAATTGAAAATAAAGTCTCACATGACAGTTTTAATATTGATAACTCATTCTTTAATCGTTTTCTAAGAAAAAATAAACTAGAATATTCAGGGGAAAGCACACCACTAATAATGCAGAAGTGTTTATCGGAAAACCCAAATTTAATGAGAATTGCTCCAGATATTGTAAAAAAGAACAGAAATGCAATATCATATAGTGAGGATGAGACATGTCTGAGTGAATGTACAGATTGTAGTGAAAATTGTTGTTCTGAATGTACATGTTGTTCATGCAAAACTACATCTCAAATAAACGAGGATCATAAAAACAACAATCAAAAAGTTTTAATGCGCAATCAAATAGCCAGGAACCAAAATGAAAATAAAAGTAGTAAAAATGATTGTCATGATGACACCATAATTGCAAAGGACACTGACACAATTAATGCAAATATGGCAGAAATGAATGCCAAATTAGTTGCAACAAGTGATTTATTAAAAGATAGACTTCGTGAATTGGAAGATGAAATTGAAACTTTTAGAAAAGAAAATGCCAGTATTAATAAAATGAGAGAAGAAATTGATTTAGAGCGCCAAAAGTTTTATGAAGAAAAAGCTGCTTTTGAGCAAAAGTTTAATGAAGAAAAAGTTCTTTCTGAATATTATTTAGCAGAGGAAAAGGAAAAACTTACCAAACAAAAACAAATGTATGAACGTTATGTTAGGGAAATGAGAGGAAAGCTGAATAAAAAAGAAAAAGATGAAGTAACGAACTTAAAAACTGAAATAAGTAATTTAAAGGAAGAGATAAGAGTTAAAGACGCTAAATCAACTTCTGTTATAGCTAGATTACGTAATCAGCTTAAGCTAATGGAAAAAGATAAAAAAGCATTGGAGGATGAAATAGAAAAATTAAAAAAGGAAAATAAAAGGATACAGCATAGTAATGAAATAACAAGAAGATTAACAAATCTTAAGTATTTAGAGCAAATCAACAAAAAACTTTCAAACATGGCCTCTAGAGAGACAAGATCTGATGTAGAATTAGATCCTAATGTAAAATATAAAACATTTGAAATTGAGTGCCAAAAGCAAAACAAACCAAAAGGAATAAGAACGCGAGCGAAAAGTGTACCCAATTTAAATGTAACTTCAAAGTATGCTAAATATTTCAGTCAAAAAGATTCAATAAGTGATAAAGAGAAAGGATCAGTAGTTGAAACCCATTCTTACAGCTCTGATGAAGATCGTAACAATGAATCTTTGGAAAATTTAGATAAGAGTTATAATGAATGTGAGAATAACTTGGAGACTGAAGATAATTATTTAGAAAAAATGTACAATGAAAGATTTAAAACAATATCGCCACCCAGTAATAGATCTAGCGGCTCAAATGTGATAGACGCTTCTGATAATGGGAGCGTTAATGAAGACACAAATGGTTTCTTCATACAGAAATCACACTATGTGTCTTCTAGAACACAATCTATATCACCTCAAGATTCCATGTCCAATCCAAAAACTGCTTCAATTTTAAGTCAAAGGTCCAATTCAAAACCACTTTCTGTAATCAATGATAAGAAAAGCTATGTTTCTAATCCCCAAAATGTCACAATCTCAAGAAATAAATCTCCAATATCTATACTAAGTAACCATTCATCTAGTAGCCAAAGACCAGCTACTGTTATTTACAAGGATACTTCATATAGTGATGACAGAATGATACCTAGTCCTGAACCTACTATTAGTAAGACAAGTCTAACAAAAACAAGCTTAAATCCTGTAGAAACTAAGAAATCGGATGGATCGAGAGAATTAAGATTTCCAAATGGCAATATTAAAATAATTTCTGCAGATGGAAAATACAGTAAATTTACATATTATAATGGAGACATAAAAGAAAACTTCTATAATGAGGGTAGAGTTAAATACTATTATGCAGAATCTAAAACATATCACACAACACATCCTGATGGATTAGAAGTACTCGAGTTTCCAGAGTAAGTAAATTAAAAGGAAACTAATTAATTACACAGATATTTTATAATAGTTGTTAAAAATTTTGTCATTATTAATTACGAAGTATCATATTTTCAACTTCAAAATATACAAAATTATCAACATCTTACCTAAAGAAAAAAAGGTAAAAATAAAACTTTAAGTTTTTTTCTAATATCTACTTATGTTCTTCAATTTTGCAGTGGCCAAGTTGAAAAGCGTTACAGCGATGGGTCGTCCGAAATTCGTCTGCCCAATGGCAGTATTAGGTACTTTGATCCTAAAAATGAATCAGTTCGAGAAGATTGGCGATTTCCTGATGGGACTGCACTCACGGTGTCGGCTAATGGTGAAAAACGTATTATATTTCCTAATGGACAGATTGAAGTCCATGCTAAAGATCATAAGGTAATTGTTTCAATGAATGCTTTCTTAATTCTTGCAATTCGTTTTAATACCTATGATTTTAAACGTTTACCATGGTTAAGGTTTATATATTATTTCAAACTAATAAAATATTATATAACTAGTAAATATTCTGAGATTATTTGGTAATAATCCTTTGTACAGTCTAAACTTGAATCATTCCTAAGTATGCTCAGCTTCCACTACATGCAATTATAAAAATCTATTTATGAATGGAAGTGGGTATTTTATACATAAATTGTTTAACTTCATGTTACAATACTAATATGTTAAATGTATATTAATTGTAATACATTTAATAAGTAGAACATTGTTGGAATTTATATTATTATGGCCCATAGAATGGAAAAAGGGTCCAACCAGTAAGACTTCCTAGGAACTTTTTGTTTAATAGTTTTATGTTTTTAGCGCCGTGAGTTCCCTGACGGCACGGTGAAGTTAGTCTATAATGACGGTACATCAGAAACGCGATATGCGTCGGGAAGAATCAGAGTAAAGGATAAGCATGGAAATCTTATCATGGATTCTGCATCCAGGGTCCACATGCAAAATCACTAAAAGCCCACTAGCATTTAAAATGTATCATTATTCCTAAGTTGACCATACATTGATAGCAGGCTATCTTTGCCATTACATTCATGACTTTCACTGTTATATTGAGGCACTAGGAGTAAATTAAATTGTATTGTTTAAATTTTTTTAAGGTTGTTTATATTTACTTTATATTGCCTAGTGTATAAGTAATTATAATATATTTATCAATTCCACTTTGTAATTCATTCATGGGTGTAGCCAGAGGTTGTAAAGTTTATAGTTAAAATATTCAAAGTATAGGTGTTTTTATTTAGCCTACTGTTCCATAGCTTTATAAAAACTGCCACATTTCATTGTTTTCTCTATCTCTGTTCTCTGTATCTGTTTTCTATTTCTTAATATATTTGTTCAAATTCTTTCTTTCATGAACTAAATCCCAAAAAGGAATATCTGACTATGCCTGTGAATTCATTCATTTATTTATGTTTTAAGAAGTAAAAAATGTTGATTATTATGTATTAAACTTTATTTTTAAATCATATTATGGCCTTATTTCTACACAAATTATATAAGATGTACATATATCTACTAATTCACTAAAATTAACTGGCTGAAATTTGCTGTTGCGCTTTCATACTTGATTTTGGTATACCTTCCAATTTAAAATTGATAGGATGCATAGTATCTTCGGTTCCAAATATCTTTTTTAAGGCTTCTCGGGCTGCCATTTCCTTAGCTATTGCAATTGTCTCCCCAAATCCTATAAATTAAACAAAATGTAATTACACACACAAGAAACTAATGCTAGAATAAAATACTGAATTAATCAAGTAAGATACATATTTCACGTCTAATGGTAATTTAATAAAAACATTATCCATAACTATTAAACAAAACTGACAATATACATTGAAAAAAAAATATACATTAATTGATATAGTAATGAATATTATTAATCTCAGACACTGTTTAAAAAAATATTCCAGAAAATTATTACCTGCTGAAAGCATCTTCTTATCAACATAGAGACCAACTCTATAGCAGGCTAATAAAGTTCCCTTGCCAACTTCGCCAATTAGCCTCGGATCCAAAGTGGCTCCTGTCTTTGATATGAACCCTGACAGCATCTCCCACGGGTCTTCTATATTCCAGAATTCATTTACATCTTGGCCTGAAAAATAATATAGAATACAGCTGAGAATTATTTTATTATATACAATAAATTATATTTTTATTACACTAATCATACTTCAAACTAATATTATAAATGTGAAAGTTTGTTTAGATGTTTGTCTGTCACTCAAACTTACTACAATAACTACTGAACAGATTTTGATTTATAGAATTGAAAATTGGTATATAGACAGGGTATGAGCTGCTGACTTGGGTGATAGGATATTTTTTATCCCAATAAAATGATGGTGATAATGATGATTAAATGTATTTATCCAATACTTATTCAATAATATGGTTGAAAAAGAACATATTCAAAATAAAAATTAGATATCTCAAATGCATTAAGTAATGCTGTTTTTCTGGAATACAAATAAATTGTAGAAAATAATTCCCATTAGGATAAAGGTTCACTTTAGGATTTGAAAGCTTACCTTGTAATTGTGTGATTACAAAATCTCTAACAAAATGTGCTGCTTTTTCATCACCTGAGGACTCATATAAAGCTCCAACTATGGCCTTAAAAGTGTTGGCTAAAATGTAATTGTCTACTGGATATTCCTGAAAAATAACAATAGTATTAACTAGCTTTTGTCCTCGGCTTTGCACATGTTAAAATCTGAGTAGTTTAATAGATGTTATTAGACATAATATAAACCTTCCACTTGAATCACTCTATCTATTAAAAGAACCCCATCAAAATTTGTTCCACAGTTTAAAAGATTTAAGCATACATAGGGACAGAGAAAGTGACTTTGTTTTATACTATGTAGTGATGATGGACCATATTAATGCATAACATAGAAATAATGTACAAGATGACTTTTGTTTTTGTTACATTTAATTTTAATTGGTATACTATTTTACTGTAATAATATCAATGTTAAGAAGTACTCACAGATGCTAATATAATGTCCTTGGTTCCAATATGTAAAGATATATTGGATAAAACTTTTTCGCTCAAAAGGTAATTTTTTATGCCAGTGATACCTTCTTTAGGAAATTTAGGTAAAACCACTTCTAAATAAAGTTGAATATACTCTTCCATGAACTTCATTCCTGAAAAATATATGCAATAAATTGAGAGAAATTATCTTTTATTTACAAACTTTATATTAACAATTTAGTTACCTTTCTCTGCAAGTTCTCTATTATCTTTCATTGGTATAGCAAATTCGATTTCTTTTTGTTTCATTTCCTCTTTAATAACATACGATCGGTCAGTAAAAGCTTGCATCAGTAAAGTTGAATCAAAATCCTCATTAAGTCGCTTCCCAAATGCATATAATTCTGCTTCAAAATTCCATTCTAAGAACGTGTTTCTTGGAAATATTTTTTTACCTCCTTGTTTATCCTCACGTCGTTTTAACTCCATCAAAGTTGGAGCAACCCATCGATGGATATTTTGCTCTGAAAAATTAAAAAAGTATTTACATCGACTCCTTCATAACCTTCAATAAATATTATTTTTCTATTTACCTTGTTTTGCTATGGGAATATTTTTAATTGCTTTTGATAGAATTGGAACACATCGCCGTATAAAAGCCATGGTCATAAATCTACTTTTAATTCATGTAAATGTATTTCTATTACAATTTATTTTGTGGTTACTTCGGTTACTTCATATGACATGTTATGTCATATTATGTCAAAGTCAGCCATTTGCCTAGTGACAATTATTAATTGTCAAAATATGTCAAATACATTAAACAATGCATTACGCCACGCTGCTAACGTACCTATACACTTAAAATCCTTGCCTTTTATTACGGTTTCTTAAAACTTTCGCCCGAAAAGCAATTAGGACCCGGAATAAAGAATTAAGTATACCTAGCCTATAACTCTTAGTAAAGATGTAGTTTCGCAATGATATTTTTCTTTGTTAAAAAAATTATCGGTCGAGTAGATTTGATTGTTAATATTTATATATATAATTGGAATCTCGGAATCGGCTCCAACGATTTTCATGAAATTTAGTATATAGGGGGTTTCGGGGACGATAAATCGATCTAGCTAGGAATCTTTTATAGAAAATGTCATATTCGTGTTTTATCGACTTAAACTTACTTTTTTAACAAATAGGAGGCGTTTGAGTTGTCACAATTTATTATGACTCTTCCTGACATTTATTGGCGAATAAATAAATACTATAAATGCGAAAGTTTGTGAGGATTTCACAACACTTGGACAACTGAAATAACACATAGGCACTTATTACACCGATATTCCTACGGGATACGGACTTACGCGGTTTCAACCGCGGGTCACAGTTAGTATTTCTTTATGCGAACACATAAACATCGGAATGAATTTGTCTATTTGATTATGATTTTTTAATGTATGTGTGAAGCACTAGGTATGGTTTTTTATTTAAGTTATCTTTAACATTATTAAAAAATGTGAAATAAAAGTTAGTATAAAATACCGAAAACAATTGTTATTTAATAAAACGTAACCAAAACGATACATGTTTAAATACATTGTTAATTTCGACGATTTGTGAGAAATCCTCTCATTGAACTAAAGAATCCTCGCTTTATTCTATTTACGGGCATAATTGTATGGTTACTGTAAAACGATATCGATGTGTCATACATAGAAGATGGCATTTCAAAACCCTGAAAATAAAAAGATTAATACATCAGTCATAAAGACTCCTTCTATTACCTAGATATGTTAGTAGGAATATATATTTCAGTATCTGCTAGGATTTTATTTTTTAATTAGCTGTGCCCGCGACTTCGTTTGCAAGAGAGAGCGAGAAGAGCTTTTGGAGGATACCGATACAAATAATTTTTATTTATTTATGCTAGTGTTGTACCAAAAAACCAACTATAAACCCTTGTTTTATTTTTAATGTGAAAAGATCACGCAGACGGAGACCACGGCTACTTCTACTTATTATTCTGTGCTACGGCATTCCACAATCATCCAGGATTGTGCGATGCCGCGAACTATAGATTTTTATAGTAATGCAGTATTTATATGCACTTACGGCTAAGGAAGAACTAAAATGATAAGAATCGATAGAACTATTAAGCGTTGGTTCTTTCTTATCAGGAGTGTTTCTAACTTTCACTTCCGAGACTCTTGCCGATCTCATAATGAGGCATGACACGAGGCGTTGAAGCAACGGCTTTTTGTACTTTGGATCTTTTGTCTGTTGTGATCCTTTACTTTTATCCGATAATCTACTATAGGTATCTGAACACAATGAAAATGCAGATGTTCCAAGGTTTGGAGTCGCTGATTTCTTGTAACCTGCATTGTATTTTCCAAATATTAAATAAATAATAAATTAAATATATAAATAATATATAATAAATTTTAAGTGTCCTTTAGCGCCTATTACACACAAATCATTTACTGTTTTCCGCCAGTAAATACAAATGCATCGTATTATTTATTTAACATGGAACTAGAGCAGTGATGGATGTCAATACCGAATAAATGGAGTTCTATATTACTTGATTCCAATTTGACGTCTAACAATAAAACGTGTATGTGAAATAGGCGCCTCACGGATATCGTACGCTACCTTTAAAGATCGTGTGCAGTGAATCGCTACGATTTTGAGCAGAACTTGAAAACAGTGAACTCTCTAAACCTTTATTACATAACGGAGACGAGTATGTAACATGTTTCTTGAAGGCCACACTAGCATAGCGCACTTCTAATGATGACATCGCATTACGAGTTAGTGCATGCTGGTTGACGATTTTTAAATTATTAGGATCTTCACCAATATCTGGTCGACATCCTATTTCTTGGTTTTTATCGAAACTTAACATACTATGAGACAATAATGATGCCTCATGCCTTTCAAAGCTTTCAAGAGAAGACAATAATTCTGAACAAATTCTATTATTTCCGAAAGATTCTGTTTGCACCTCTTTGTTTGTACATATTGGTTGCTGGCATTTGGATCTGATTTTTACATCACCAATAGACACTATACTGTAATTATTGTAATAAGCGCTCCGTCGTTTCTCGTTGCTAGTCTTCTTAGATATAGTGCTTTGTATTGCTTTTTTAACCTTATCATATTGTTTTCTAGTTAATACAATGGGTCTTTGTTTTTTAAACTGCTCCACCTCTAAAAATATTTGTATGTTTCGATTTAAAATCAAGCTCGCATCATTTGTTTTCTCGTCATTAGGGGTTTTATTCAGGATTTTGGGATTTCTTGGTTCCTTACAATGAGGACACATAAGCGGCTTTTTAGGTTCGATTGGAATATTATATTGATTATTATTTGGAAATTTATTATGATCACCATAGTCTTCCTTCTGCATCTCATTTTGGTTTCTTTGGGCAGGATTATGGAAACATTTGCAATCAACATGCGCATTATTTAAAGATTTGAAACGATCGTCTTGTTGTTCTTCTGTTTTAGTCGGTGGCCTAACATTTTGCCTGTTATCGTCAAGATGTGGCAATGAAGACTTGCAGGTAGGTTTCTTATTATCACCATCAATTGGTTTATCCACCTTAACATTCTTGATTTTTTTGAAAAATTTCTGCATATAATTATTTGCAGGTAATTTCGAAAGGCTAATTCCAGTCATTAAATTTTTTTCGCTGTTGCTGCAACAAAAGTAAAATACTTAAAATTAATATCAATATAGAGGACATTTTTCATCTAAGAATTCATGTCTACTTGGACTAAAAAATAAAAAAAAAACAAACAACCGTCCTTCTTGGCAACAGGCTCCTTCGCAATGTTTGTATACAGGAAATATGTCCTTTAAAAAAGAAAGAAAAAAATTAATACACATTTTAAATACGTATTAGTCTTAACTCCGACAAAAATGCTCTCATCTGTAGATAGATTTAGAATATTGTCTTTAAAACCAATTTTGAACAAAATATTTGTTTATCTCTGTATTACAACTCTCTTGCATGCAAAACTATTTACATGAATACTAACTAATATCACAGTCTAGTCGTTCCACGAAGACGTTCAGAAATGTAAATCATGCTGGGAGCAAGGGACGAGAAGCGGAGAAACGAGACTACATATCCAATTTGTTAGTAACTCGGAACAGTATTTAAGGGTATCCGCATGATTTAATAATATTTTCATTACTACATTATTTTATTATTTACTTTAATGAGTTGTGACAACCGCGCAATTTTTCGGCTTTAATTCAAGATCAAAGGCGTTATACTAATATATTATACTGCCTCTTTATACTGTGCTAATACTTATAAATACCTGGATCCGCTGTTTTGAATTTGTTTCAGCTTGACATTTTTTCCCAGTTAGTATACCTAGTAATTCTCTAATTTCTTTATCTCTTTCAGTGGGATCTGGTATGAAACAATTATCACCTCGATAATGTTTAGCATGGGCTGTGTAATAAAAACTTTTTGTATTTGATAAAATTATTACAACTATTTGCTTTTATGAAATTTTCGATAACGTAAGATCACCTTTTGAACTTGAAAATTGTGTAGAATTGCTAGGTTGCTTAGTATTTGCAGATGGAGCTGGTTTTGAGTTGTTACCACCACTGCTTAAACTACCTCGCCTATTAATAAAAATTAAATTTACAATTAAATATCAATAGCTAGTAACACCTGAAAATAGATAATTTACACGAACCTATGGGATATTTCAATACTATCACGAACACACAATTTTGATGACTTTTTATTTAATTTTGTGGTATTGTTTAGATCCTGTAATATAAATAATATTATTATTTCACATAAAATCAAACAAAAAACATGTCATGTATGTAACTCACGGAATAATTCAAATCATTTTTCAAATTGATTGGGGATTTTTTTCTGAACTTTGATACTGAGTTCTCAGTAGGCAATAATTCTTGAGAAAAATCTAATAGATTCTCTAGTGAAGCTGTATCGCGCATATCCGTTTTCCTTTTGTTACTGGATTCCTTCATAGTCTTCTTGACTGATAAATTAGTATTTTGATTATTCTGTTCGAATATTAAATCATATTGTTCAGTTTCCCCATCTATATTTATAGTCACTTTTGAAGCATCATCTTTAGGAACAAGAAAATTTTTACGAGTTATAGTTTTAACAACTTCTTCAGAATGTAATTTATTCATATAACTGTCCACTAAAGCTTTCTTTGCTAAATTTCGGCTTGCATTTAAAGTTTCCGTTTCAGATCTCGTTTCATTGCTAAAAGGCTTTCTTGTTGGCCTGGATCCATTTTCATTTTTAAAATTACTTTTTGCATATCCTACGTCTTGTTTGGAATATATTTTTTGGTTTACATCATTATTGAACTTACGAGTAACATTTGGAGAATAATTTGGAGCACGATTAGGTGATCTTAAACGATTTCTATCATTTTTTGTGTAAAAATCCGATTTTCCTTGTAAAAATGAAGTTGGAGACTTTGACCGATACCCCTCTCTAGAAATAAAATTTCTTTCGTCACTCTTCTTAGATGTACCGACTTGTGTTTCTTTGTATAGAGCATGCTTTGGGGAGGGCGCGTGTTGTTGCTCAACCTTAACAGTGTGGCTTAAATTAGTATCTCCCTTTTCAAACTTAGGATACACAGAAATCACAACTATTGGATTCTGACTTTGGGTCAAAATATTTTCATTTTCATCAACAGATTTGTTTATATCTGCATTTTGGCACATACATTGGATATATTGATCTTTCATGTATTTGGATTTAGTTTTACTCTTCGAAGCGCATAAGTTTACCTGGATACCCTGGGATTCCATTCTGTAATTAATATTGGAATTCAATATGGCATAAAAGTTTTTAATGAAATCTTTATACGTTAACGAGATTTACATACCTGGGAGAGCGGTATTTTTCAAGATTTGTACTCTGATACTCGTCAGTTTGATCATTTCCATTTGCGTCGTTTCTAAAATTAGTCATAATTTATAAAAAATATTTAAGAATGTAGGTAACAAAAGCCTTCGATACCTAAATGAATAAACCTACTCTAAACTGGTATTCCACACTGAATATTTCTTTGATCTTGCATGAGTTGAAAACTGATTCGCATAATCTCTGAAACCATAGAAAAAACCATAGAATTGATTCGTGATTAGAAAACTAACATATAGATACTAATACATACTATATTTTACTCACAGATTATTTGGAAAGCTGAAACCGTCATCAGGCTGTGTCACGTTTGTAGTTACTAAAAAGATTTATGCATTAAATAATCCGATTCTGTGTAATATATGGATAATGAAAAACGCTTGAAGAATACTTACTCGGCTTATTGTTCACTGTTGCAGCACAATTTAATACATATTGATCGTTATCTGTGAGCCCTAATCGGCCAAATATAGTTACTCGACTTTTAGGCGACGCAATATTTAATTTTGAAGACTTGCACTCTTTGTGCATATTGTTATGCCCTGAAGATTTTGGTTTAAGATCATCCTGATTACCAAATAATTTTCCGTCCTTTTTTTTCTTGCCTCTTAAGTACCTCCTGTCCATATCCATGGAATCAAGGACCTGTTTCGAACTTTGCTTTACTGGAAATTTGCGTTTAAGTGGATGACTCCATCTATTTGACAAATTTTCGCTCTCCGATGTTTTTATTTCGTAAATTTTTTCTCTTTTTCTCCCGGACACCACAAGATAAACGTTTTTGTTCTTTATAGAATTATCTTGATTAGAAACAGTTTTAATAATTTCTTTTTTAAAAATGCGTTTGTTAAAAACATTCGCAGTTTGCGTCTTAATCGGTTTTTGTATGACTGTTATCTTTATAACTGGTTTTTCTTCTTTACTTTTGTGTCGATTGCATATTTTACTTTGAGTTGTATTAACCGATTTATTATTTTTTAAAAAGGTTAATGGTATCACATCCAAAATAGAACACTGTTCTTGTAAAAACTTTAATAAAATAGGTTATTGGTTATTAGGTAATAATTATTCAATGAAAGTAAAGAAAGATATAAAAAAAAAACTCACCCTTTTGGTAGGTTTCTTCAGAAATAATGATGTATGCGATACCGAAGAAACGGCTTTAGTATTATGTATATTTCTAAACGTTGGTTTTCTAATTGGAAAACCCGGATATTTCCTATATGAGTATCGTTCAAAGAGAAGTAGGGGATCTCTGTCAACGTTACTATTTTTCTTCACTGGTGGAATTAAATAATCAAGAAAATCTAAAAAAATAAAAAACAATAAAAGAAAGTTAAGAGTATACTATCGCATAATAAAATCTAGGACAGACCATTTGCCTCAAAATGTGCGTATAGGTCCATTCCAAAATTTAAAAAATTTAATAATAAAATAAGAAGACGATAAATTCATACGTCCCGGACCGTTAAAATAAGTAAATATAAATAAACAATAAAAAAAATATGTTATTTTTAATATCACATTATCAACATTGACAAAATGAAAAAAATCTGACGTAATCATAAATTATAAACATATAGAGAAATTTTATCATACTCGACGATTATTGAGATTGGATTACAATAGAGTAAGTTGCACATATTAAATGTAAAGCAATATAAGGAGAAACCTCATTTTAAAAATAAATTATTTCTAGTGTAATAACATATTGGTCATATTTGTCTACCTAAAAGGATATTTCTTTCATTATAGGTCTTTCTAGGAACATTGGACCTGATATCAAAGAAATAGCTTCTATAAAGATAAGACATAAGGTAATCAAATCAATCAATTCCGCTTAAATATTTTTCATGAAATAAATAAAAAAAAAATTGATCATTGTCATTTTTGATATGTATGACTATATAGTTTAATATTTTTACTACTATATATTCACTTTGTATTCATCACCTACATGTTAAATTCAATATGAGTATGCCGGAGGACAGATTAATTACACAAATGGTTATTCCTGTATCTAAAGAAACCTTTTTTAATACCCAATCAAAAACAAGACCAAAACCGTTATGTCCCTACGACATGCTGTATCATCCGCCCGATTACAACCCAAAAGCAGCAAGATCCGATCGTCAAGAGCCAAAAATCATTAAGAGAAATATATGGGAACAAGTAATGTATTATTTCTCAGCTGCTACTATATTACTTTCTAGAAATGTAAAAGATCAAGATCAGATCAGCTTACTTCCATTTCAGGACAAACTGATTGCAGCCTTACCTTATAGTTTGATATTATAATGCGAAAGTGAGTTTATTATTTGTCCGTTTTTCTTTCTACACATCACAATGGAGAGATTTTATGTTCTTTGTGTTTGGAGTAAATTTGGAACTGAGTAGAGAGCGACATCTCACTCACCCAAGTCAGGAATTTGCCCTTTCTCTAGGGCAAAACCGAAGCTAAATTGAAAAACGCATGGCTGTATGTAATAATAAAACGTAGGTAACAAAAGGAGAGAGTGTACGAAAGAGTGAAGAAACATTTGCTTTAGAAATTTATTTTTTGTATTGCTGTGTATGCATGTGCATGAGATCTACGGAATATATAATATGTTTTATATTCCGTGATGAAATCAATGAATTAAATTTCACTATTTAGACCAGATCTTCGGTGTCACTGTACGTAAGCTCGTAGAGCCATGATTTTTTTTTCGCTAATATTATAAAGAGGAAACTTTTTTAATTTGGTATTTGTTTGAACCTAACGCTTTTACGCAAAAACTGCTGGACCGATTTCAAAAAATCCCTCACCATATATATATATGTGTACCATAGGCGAAGCCGGGGCGAACAGCTTTGCATATAAGTATGTTGCAAATCTTTTGTGATTTGGTTTTACAGAGTTGTAGGTGTGAATGAGTGAGTATAATGAGTTTATCGTCTGTTATTGCGTATGTCGTCTGTTTAAATTCGCCAATTTTATTCTACATTTTCATTTTGCATTGCATAAATAATATGTATAATATACACTAATATTATAATATAATATATAATTTATTTTCCAGGAACGTCACAAAATAATTCCGTCAACTACTCATTTTCAGTTAGGCAGACCGACGATAAAAATTTTGGATGTCCCAACCAAACAATTTGTAAGAGTTCAAGGTAATTGAATTCAATATGTGTGACAATTGCAATAAAAAATTAAGAACTTTATATACACTCTCTAGTTATGTTTGATAAATTTTCATAAACCATAATTAAATTAATTCACATAACATGTCTGAAGATTAGAAACTGCTGCAGTTGGCGTAGGTGGATATATCTTTTGAAACTTTTATATCCAAATGACGTATAAAGTGGAGTTTAAATATAACAGAAAATTTATAGGTATCTATAGGTCTATTTTAACAATTATTATTTGTTTCAGTTAAAAATGAAAACCCGCACATGCGCATATACAGTGTTTTGGAATGGGCTATTTTATTAAATGAAGGAAAACCAAGTTTGTGCGATTAAAAATATATTGTATATACCTCCGCACTTTAAACCAACCTCAATATATATCGGGCAATAAAAATTTGTTAGTGGTTACGCTTGTCTTTTTTTATCTTAGACCTACGAACTAAAATAAATATTCGGAATGTGCAGGGATCGTGAACACGATTTTCAAGCGAATTTCCTGTCGCACACGCCGTATCATTAAACCTTCAGATTCGGTCTAAATGGTTACGTACGTGCTTTCCGTATGTAAGCTTAGAAAAGATAAACAGTCCCAGGGTTCACCTATATAGTACCAGATTCCATGGAATTTCAGGAATAAAAACTATCCTATGTCTTTTCTCGGGTCACAAATTATCTCTGTACCTAAATTGATTCAGAAATTTAGGCGTGAAGAAGAGACGGACATATTACAGTTTCTTTCGCATTTATAACAGTGAGAGAGTGACATAGGCTATTATTTTTATCATGGTGAAAGATCTCAAGATCTCTAATAACGAAATATGCTAAAATAATTAGTTAATAATTTGGTATATGAAAAGCTCAGTAATGATCAAATTTAGCCAAGTAGGTATCATCGCTTCTAATTAGGTCGAATTTATACGTGATGAATAACATGCAATGTTTAAAAATAAAACACAACATTCTCATAAACGTGTTTATTAGATAGTAAATACAAACCTACGTGGTTGTGTTACACATACAACAATAAGCTGATATAGAATTGTAAAAAGTAACACTGCTTCAATATTTAAACAATTCATAATCAAAGGGAACTTAATATTATTATTTCAGAATGCATTTCATTTTGAAACATACCAGTCGAATTATAATACTTTTGCAAGGAATGATAATTTATATTTTATAATACTAAAACATACAACATACAAAGTACAGTCTCCTTATTTGGGTCTTTATTTATCGACACATTTAATGTCATCATAAAAGCTGTTTTTGTTCTCATATGTTTTGGTAAAAAACGTTAAAATGCATTAAAATAAATTTAGGTACGAGAAAATGCAATTACCATCTTATGAACTAATATCATATTGTTAGCACCTCGGCTTATTACGAGATTATAAAATTCATAAAATTAACTTAACCCTTAAACAGGCTGTCTTACATAAGATAAATGTTAGTTTGGCGAATATAATATTAAAATAATATATCATGTTAATTTTAAGTAAGGGCAGATGAACTCTTTTGCGACAACCAATGACATCAACCATCTTTATTCGCGAAAAAAGACGGTGATAAGAATTCTGTAGCAGAAATATGGGGGTTTTAGAATATTGCGATTTTCGTAATGAATTCTATCTGCCAATTTCTATGGATTTATTGTTCATCTTTGTCCTTGGCGCCATGTTTCAGAATGCGCGTAAATTCAACGTAGTCGAAGATGCCGTCACGTATGGGGGCCTCTCGCAACATTTCATCCACATCATCGTCAGTGAAGCGATCTCCCATCGTCGTAAGCAACTCGCGGAGACGATCTTCTTGGATCACTCCCAAGTTCTCTTCGTCAAAGCATCTTTGAACAATTAATTATATCATATTTTAATCATGATAGCAAAATATAAATAAGGAATTGAAAACGTATTGCATTTAATGGACAAGACTTGAGATAAAGCTATAATAAAAGCAAATATATAATTAAAGCAAATATGCTCCTAATCTAATATATAAAATTCTCGTGTCACAGTTTTCGTTGCCATACTCCTCCGAAACGGTTTGACCGATTTTGATGAAATTTTTTGTGCTTATCCGGTATCTATGAGAATCGGCCAACATCTATTTTTCATACCCCTAAATGATAAGAGTAAGGCAGAACAGCGTTTGCCGGGTGCAGCTAGTAAACTTATAAACTCATTCACCTAAAATTAATTTTGATAAAACTTTTTAGATATAAAAACAATTTATTTCATTGTTTGTATTTGATAGACTCTCTATCTAGAAAGACTTAACATCACGCTATAATTGATTAATGTTGCAATAATAAGAAGAGATATTCCTTTTAATAGCAGACAGTTGCATGTTCAGCTTCGCCGGCATGGTCAGATTAAATTTTCATGGTACAAGTTTTTATCCCTTTTTTATCAGATCACATCACAGTCAGTCAGTGAGCTTTGCATTAATTTTATATGTTAAGATATAGTATATAAGCGAGTAGTGCTTACCCAAAAGCATTTTTGATAACATCTTCAGGGTCAGTGCCTTGCAGGCGCTCACCAAACAGGGTAAGGAACATTGTGAAGTTAATTGGGCCTGGGGCCTCATTCATCATTGCTTCCAAATACTCATCAGTCGGGTTTTTACCTGTAAGATGAGATTCCAAAATTTTTTTATCAATCTAAGCACTAAATTATTACCCAAAACTTCATTTGTAATTATGAAGGATTATTGATATAATCATATAAAAAATAAGATTTATACAAATGTTATTTTTTATATGATAAATGCAAAAATAAGTCCCATTTTAACATCGGGATAAAAAGTTTCCTATATGTTATTCCAGTTGTCCAGCTATGTACATACCAAATTTCATTGCATCTGGTACAATAGTTTTTGAGTGAAAGAGCAACAAACACAGACATACTTACAAACTTTCGCAGTTATAATATTAGTAGGATTTACACAGCACTTGTAATGCAAGGAAAAGTTTTTTAAGGCCATTCTGTTTCTGAGTATTTAAAATTTCACTCGCAACACATGTATGACTAATACAATAACACAACAAATTCCTGTTATAATTTGTAATCCACTAAAATATACCTAGTAGTTTTAGTGCAAATTGGGTTCATCAATATTATGGATTTTCTTCACCAGCCAGTGTTCTAAGAAATATTATGAAAAATAATGTTTTATATAATTTCATATACTTTTTTCATTTTTATTCATGGGCTGTATTAAAATAAATAGACTGCAAATTTTCATCCTTAATGACAGTATCAAGCATACAGTACACCTTTCATCTGATATTAAAAGTCTATCACAGACACTGTTTCTGTTGTCACAACTCAACAATTCTTCTTGTATCTTGTTAAAACACAATGATTTTCGTTCCCACACATATTTTGTATTTATCACTCATAACATTTTGTATAATAGCATATCTATTTTCACAATCCAATATCTGGATATCCAGATTTACAAATATTGTGGTACTTATCATGGATGATAATAAGTCAAGTTAATTTAGTTTGTTCTTTAAAATAAGTTACTTACCCAAGGATGCCAGCATATCATGAAGGTCGTCCTTGTCCACAAATCCATCTCTGTTCTGATCAATCATATTGAAAGCTTCCTTGAATTCAGCAATCTGAGCTTGATCGAACATAGCAAATACATTGGAAGTTGCGCGTTGAGCGCGCTTCTTGTTGGTGCCGCGACGGCCAGCTGTCTTACGGGACGACATGATGACTAATACCTAATAAATAATAACGGAAAGTTCAAACTAAATAATAAATACCAGAAATTTTACTTGGAAGGTACAAGACTTAAGTAAACGAATGACACAAAACGCTGGAAAATTATCGACAAAATGCGATAAACGTTAGTATACGTCACAACGAAATAACGTCCGCTAACATAGAATGACTCACGATTGCTGCTTTGCCCTTAAGTTGAGTATTAAAATTACCCACCGATGTAGGGCATACGAATACGATGTCACAACTCACAAGCTCATGCACTCAACATTTCCATAAAAGGCAATGAATTTTACTATACCCAAGGATAATAATTCTTGAAAACCATCTGGGAGAGATATACAAATAACATGTATTATTTCAGGACTTACCGCAGTTTTTTATTTTAATGTATACTTAATGATGATCCGTTTTATAAAATTTATTTTCGTTCAAGTAAACAGCACAGTATCTCAAGGGTGACTAATTACTAAACTATTTTAAATTTAAGAAATTTAAAGTGTCAGATAGGTTTGTGGCTGACTGTCAGTGACCCACAGATAAAGAACTAGTTAAGTTCCGCGATGACCTCGCTCGGAAGTCGGACATAGACCATAGGGCACAGATTAATATAGTACTAATGTGGTACCACAAGCAAAGACGTTAGACTATTAGCTTTCTTTAAGAAGTCTTACAGGTTACCAACCTTTAAGGTGTTTTAAGTATTTTTGTTCTAGATTACTTTCAGGAGCGGTTGCGGATTAATTTTAAAAGAATCTTTTAATTCGGATTTTACGAATATTATTTATTATACGTATAGATTTGAATACACTGTTCTCTTAAGACTAACTAAATCTAATTCTATTGTTCACCGTTCCAGCGACAGATGCGATAAGGCTGACGATGCGTCTGGGACGGTGGCATGATTTTAGGGTTAAACACATAATCATAGCAGGAGCGGTTATGAGAACATAACTTCTCCTCCCTTAGCTCGAAGTTTCCGCAAGACGGAGTTTTCCGATAACTTCATCATTACTTAACGTGAACTTAATAATACGGGTGGCTGAGGCTGGCCCTCTGATTTCTGCTCTGTTTTTACACATTTCTAATAGTACATTCTTAAACTTTTTGAGTGGTAGTCGAGCACGCTTGGGCATGAATTGGGCCAGCTCGCACCGGGGACGTACCACACTCCCACAGAAAACCGGCGTGAAATAGCGCTAACCATCAGGCGTCCCACCAGATCCATTGCCGATTGTGACATAATAAAACGGGGTAAGTAATACAAAGGAATACAATGATATAAAGTGATATGGTCGCAACACTAACACCTTTGATTATCAAATCAATAGTGATCACACTATATTGCCCATAATCACTTTCAACACTTTTCTTCAGCATATAGTTAAGATGCTGTACGTCACCCAGATCTACTCCCTTGAATGAATGAAGAATGACGAAATTATACGAAGAATATTTTGTCATATTTAGAATATAATATTCAACGGTTCGAAGCTATTCTTTGAAGTTTTATGTCTCCTGGAAAATACTCTACGGGGAAAGCATCTGTCTTAGGCAACACCGATTACGTCGACAGATGCGTCTGGGACGGTGGCATGATTTTAAGGTTAGACACATTCATAGGAAGAGCGGTTATGAGAACTACCTATTTAAATCACGAAAAAATATTTACATTTGACCAAAGAGTAGTATAATAAATAATAATACTGAATTTGACAATTGACAATTGACATTGACATCACACCCAAACAGCAAATTCTTATAATGAGGGATTCTTTTAATTTCTAAAAAAAAACATCTAAAAGTTCCATTTATTACATTTACTCTGGAAAAAATGTAATTTTATTTTGATCATTCGTAATATCAATGCTTACAGTGATGGGTTTTATACAAGTACTTGGTCAAAATAAGTTTAGGTTAATAGGCAACGTAGTTCGAGCAATTGGATCGTCATCTCGGGTATTTGCTACCCATTACGATGTTTTGGGAGTTACCCCAAAAGCTACACAAAGAGATATTAAAGCTGCATACTATGAACTATCAAAATTATATCACCCTGATATATCAAAAGTAAGTTTGAAATAATATTATTTTAAAATAACAACACTATTAAACGTAAGTTGATAAATATTAAACATCTATATTCTAGGACGAAGAATCAGCTAAAAAATTCAGAGCCATCACTGAAGCATATGAAGTCTTAGGCAACATAAGCTTGAAGAAAATGTATGATAAAGGTAAATATTACATAAGGAGTTATGTTGCCATGCATTAAATTGTCACGGTAAAGCTTCACCCATAAACTTTAAAATTTATGGGGCAGGATTTTTTTCAAGAATTATTTATGTAGTCCCCCTACCAAAGCTAAATGCATGTTTTATGAGATTATAATCTATATCCTTAGGAATAAAACCGAATGTGTCGGATATGTTTCAGTATATATACTAATTAGGTAGTGTGTTGTAAACATAATGCTATTTATTTGAGTACATAGAAAAAATATGCCTTCTAATGTTTCTTTTAATGTTTAAAAAGCATGCTAGTATAAGGGCAGTCTATCTATTTCTTCGCCAAATTATTCTTAAAATATATGTTTATGTGTATGTTATAAAACTGTTATAAAGACAGATTGAATTGACATGGCTTTATTTTTAGGATTGATGGTTGGTTCAGAAAATACATCAAGAATGAGATATAAACCCGAAGAAGAAGAGCCTTTAGACCCCACATTGAAGTTTTATAAATCTAGAGCAACACGTCAAGTTACACCAACTATGGATGGCAAAACACCAATTTACGATTTTGATTCTTGGTAAAGAAAACATTAGCCATTCTATGAATTCTGAATATGTATTAACACTGCAATCCTACTTCCTACTAATATGATAAATGCGAAAGTTTGTAAGGCTGTGTTATGCGCAAATACTACTGAACCAATTGCAATGAAATTTAGTACGTAGACAGCTGGACAACTGGTATAACATATAGGCAACTTTTTACCCCGATATTCCTACGGACGCAGCTAGTACATTATATTTCAACAATGTTTGCTACAAACATATTATATTTATAGCGACTAATTGTTATTAATATTTTTTTAATCACAATTAAAAAACTTTATATTTGTTTTAGGTCAAGAGAGCATTATGGTGATATACTAAGGAAGAATCAGCATGCAAAGCGAATGATAAGAATTAGAAAGGAAAGTGCTAACATGCATAGACAATCAGTTCGTCAAGAATTTATAATTTATTTCATATCAGTAGTGATTTTTCTCTTTATGGCATTTGTTGTTTATGGGACACCAGACTTTGATCAAGATACCATTAAAAAAAATAAATCTCAAATTAATGAAGGAAGATAATTGTTGTAAATATTAGAAAATATTAGGTAATTTATTGTGATAAATTAGTTAAAATAATGCAAGAGATTTAATTGTTAATGCTATTAAATGTATATAAACATTGTGTGGAGAGAATAACTTTATTTTAATAAAATGGCATCTGCAACCTGTCTTTTATTACCACTATTAATTACTCACAGTTAGATTAAAACAATTTACATTTAAATAAAACATTATAACTACAAATATAATGACAACATATCCATAAGACTTACATGGAGTTTAACTGATCATTTTAGATACATTACATAGACATTTAATATATTATTTATTAACTATTGACCAAAAAAATCATCACATTTTATTTACAAGCACCAATATCAAGCGGACAGTTACAAAATAATGTTCCCTACAATATATTTCTTGAACAATATAATGTAAATAAATATATAATTGACATTACTGAATATGAAGAGTGAATAAAAGTTATATGTATTTGGTGCATAATAATTATAGAAAATTGTGACTTCACTTGCAGAAATATTATTCTGGAAATTTGGAATTTTGAGTATCAGTAGCTTTTACAAAGCTCTATGTATCGCTTTAATGATAGTTATGGCCACACAATCACTATTTGATTAATGCTAACAGCATAGAGTGCTCAAGATTCCTATTAATCCTTTCCACTATACATTCAGTAAAATCTATTATTCTGTTACTCAAAAGTGGTTTCCATACATTCCTGGCATAGGCATATTTAATGGGCCCATGGGATATGGTACACTTGGTACACCCTGAACGTTTCCATAGCTTGGATATGGCAGATAAGGTTTTGAGACCCCATTTCCATAACTCTGGCCCGACCTTAATATTTCACCCATTTTTTCTGCCTTAAACTTTCTCAGGTGCATTGTCTTCCTGATTGGTTCAAAATCCTCTAAGAATTTGTCAACATCAATTTTGCCTGTGAGGAAGTCCTGGGCAATATTTTCTGATTCTTCCTCAGACTGTGCGGCTGCTGTTTGGAGGAGTGCTTGGGTTGTATCAGGAGATATACCAGCTGACTTAGTTTCTAAAATTTAAAATTGTCGTTATTGTAAATGAGATCATTTGATTTTACAGAATTTGAGTATTTACTGCATCAGTATGAAATCTCATAAGGTAATTTAAAAGAAGCTGTTTATGCTTTACTGAACATAGTAGACCACAACAAATAGATAAGGTAAAATATAGGTTAGTATAATGAAGAAGTTAAATTACAGGTTTTATAAAAGCCTTTGTTTCACTTACTATATTCATCAAGCAATTCTTGAATACGACTGCATAAATTTTCGCCATGTTCTGATTTTTCCTGAACTTCTGCCTTTAAGCCTTCAAGCTCAGGTTCTTTACTTAAATTGTACTCAGCCAATGATCGATTACTGACAATTATTGTTTCTTTCTCTGTTTCCCAATCTTTCACCTGTACAGAATTGATGTTAATTACAGTAAATAATTATTAAATAAAATCATAATACGTATTATGTATACACACTTGTTTCACATCTTTAAGGACAGAATCAAATTTTGCGTCATCATTGAGCATTTCCTTTAGTTCGTCTGAGTTTAAATGAGATAATAAACCCATTGCTGAAGGATAGTCCGGTTGAATCATCTTTATGCCTTTCGTTTCCTAATCTGAGTGATAACCCTAGTCTAAACACAGTAGATTTACTTTGAAAATAAATCAGGAATTTACTAAAATGATTTAAGTGCGACTACTCTATATAATAAACAACATTAATTACAATATTTATAAAAACAATTACTTTTATTCAATGGATCATAGATGATTAAAGTAACGTCAATCGTCATGCAATTGTCATGCAGTTTACAACTGACGCACAGGTTATAAATATATTTTGACAATTGATTGCAGGTTATAAAATTAAAAGTTATAAAAATATGAATTAAAATAATCGTAAGTCTTTTACTACTCTCTGCCTTAACAAAATAATAGTACAGGTTAGATTTCTAGCACTCGTTTTGCTCGCTTGGCTCGTACGTTTATACTTATTATTTAGGTATAGTCGTATCTACTTAAACAAAATTTTGCTTTAATAATGTTAAAATTACAAAATAATCATACATATATAGTACCTATATAATATTGGATCATGGGAACATATTGGGTATACGAAATAGTAATATATTATACTTGCAAAAAAAATATTGAGAACATGTAACAAATTTATCATTTATGACAGTTACTTGTCAGTTGTCATTCAGGTTAACGATTGTCATATTCCCAAATAACTTGAAACGGTGTTCCCAAAAAATGAAATCATACACAAGTATTGGGACTTCTTCTAATGGAAAATCATTGATCAGTTTCCATATACCGAAACTTTCTATATTTATGTTCTTAGATAGATGAATGGTTCTTATATAGCCATACATATTCGCTATACATTCTAGTCAGAAATGTTATTTGTCGAAATTCCGTACAGATTGGAGTTTCTAGATAACTTTTACTTAAAATTTGTATCGGAATCCTTGTTATATTTACGAAATGTTGTGTTATATATTTGTTTATGGGTGTTTGGTTACTTGTGCCTGTGTTGTATAGTGTACCGTAAATATGCTAGGAGATTACCAACTCGGACTCGCGGAGCTCTAGGAGCTAAGAGAGTACTTATTGTAATAGCTCATCCTGACGATGAATGTATGTTTTTCGGCCCGACCATTTATAGACTATGCGAACAAGGTGCCGAAGTTTATGTGCTGTGTTTATCACATGGTGAGCTTATGTTATCAAAAATATTCCAACCATTGATTGATTTTTGTGTATATTTAAGATATTTTGTATTATTTGTAACATGTATGTAGTGTCATAGGGTGAGAAAACGTACACATTAAAATAGCCATGGTTTTGAAAGAAGTTACTACTAAAGTTTAAAATGTATATTTCATTTTTGATGTTCAGACTTAATTTTTTATGTTTTATACTCAAGTCATTCTTCAATAAAAATGTGGTTAGGTTATATTTGTAAAAGTTTCATCATAATGCTACTATATTGAAAAATGTCCATAATTTTGGTCTAGTTGAATATAATCATAATTTTAACTTTATTTTACCCTGCATGCTGTATGCAGATTATTGTTATACAAGATTCCTATCAATTTCAGGTAATTTTGAAGGAAAAGGCCAAATAAGGAAGCAAGAACTGTGGGATGCGTGTAAGGTGCTTGGTGTCCCTGATCATAATGTTTGTCTCATAAATGACACAAGATTGCCAGACAATCCAAAGGTACAATGGCCAGTGCCAGTAGTGGCGAAGCTAATTGAGCACCAAGTGGAAGCCTTGGATATAGATACACTTGTCACATTTGATAGAGGGGGTGTGTCGTCGCATCCTAATCATGCAGCCGTGTTTTATGCTGTTGCTTATATGTTTGTAGAAAAGACTATGTCAGAAAGTAAGTAAACAAATAAAGGAAGTAAAAAAAGCAGTAAATTGTTATCAAGGTGGTAAAATAAAGTCATTACTAAAATATGATTTTTTTTTTGCCTGAGAACCTGTTCATTGCATTTCTCAAATTAAATGGAATAATTAATTTTTCATTGATTGAAGTAAAACTAATTTATTAAATTTTATTATTGCAGAATGCACAGTATACACTTTAGACTCTGTAAATATATTGAGAAAATACTTAGGATTCTTGGACTTGCCACTCAGCTTTCTGCTGTCTTCGAAGAGGTGAGTAGAATTGAAATAATTTAACATATTTCATATCTATAATAATTATGAAAATTGTTGAAATTGCAACTTTTAAATGAAAGCATTCACACGAAATTATTTTTGAAGATAGTTTAAATTCTATATTGGAACTGCAATCATATTTACCAAATCAAGGGTTGATTATAAAGAAGTGCCTAATTTTATGCTAAACTGTTTTGTCTTTCTAGATATTTCCTTCGCTGGACTGAAAGTCGCCGAGTGCTGCGCGCGATGAAGCGACATAAAAGTCAAATGGTTTGGTTTAGATATTTGTATGTTATATTTTCCAGGTATATGGTTATCAATACATTAAGGAAAATTAACCTAGCCGATATTGAACTAGAACTTGAAGTGGATGATTGAAATTGACTTTTTTTGCAATATCGTCATTTTTAAAAATACTCTGAGAAAAGCTAGTCTATCCTACATGTCCTATAGTTTACTGGTTAAGGACCATTCCAATGCCTCATGTACAATACAAATAATTTGGATATAACGTAGAAAAATATTAAGACTTGATGATGTACAAAAAGAACAACATTCCCTTCCTTGTATAATAGTTTCCAATGAGTTGTGTCCAATTTTCATGTGACTTTTAACATGTATTTTACTGCATGCAATCAAAGATGTGTGATGGTAGGTACTTAAAATGATACTATCTTTACAATTTGTATTTGAAGCGTGTGTCTTCAGACATGTATTTCTGAATATTGACTACTGTTTTGACAAAACTTCCACACTATTTGATCAAATCACAAGACACTATGTTGCCTATAAGGCACTGATGACTGATGTGTGTTTGTTGCAAACAGGTGTCATCATCTTACACTCCAAAATAGCAATACAAAAGTTAGGTAAATCAAGGTTTCTGTTTCTCTATCTTCTGTGTGTGCAATAAAGTATAAGTCAGCCTGATTTTTGTAGCGAGCGAGTGAGATCTGCGCTGAGCGTGACAGTGAAATGGCTGTTGCGTTTTAAAACTTAATATTAATTAATTGCTAATGTTAATAACCTGCTACAGTCCCTATTTGCTATTTAGTAAAATACCCGGTTACCTCGCTCTATCTCTGGGTCTCTCTAATTTATTGTAATGCAGATGCTTTGAATATTTACTTGTCTAGATAGTCTTGCGCTTAAAACGCAACAAAAAGAACTGGCCAATTTTAAACTGCTTCTGTGCAAATTACGCACACAAATATGCGTAACTGCCGTAACTACATGTGGTCTACGTCAATCGTCATAGGAAAGGGAAGGTATGTTGCTAAATGACATTTTTGCAATGAAACTATGCAGTAAAGAGCAGTTAGTATTTGAGCAGTTGTTTGGTCAGGACTTTTAATTAAAACCTCGGATAGGATTCTCACCCTCGGTAATGTTACCACATGCGGACCACAGGTTAATAGAAGCTTAAGTGACAACAGGAACTTTCTGGGATTCTCTAGTCTAGAGCATAATTTTTTGCTGATTCCCATTAGGAAAAATTTTCAAGTTATTAGAATTTCAATTATGTATTATCTTTATTACACTTTTACATCAGCCATTAGCTAGCGAAAATTAAACCGTCCTTTTTGAATTTATGGTTGAAGCCAAGTGTGTTCTTTCATTTGTTAGACTTTACAGAGAATGTTGCCAGTATGGATACAGATAAATTATATAAATATTTTTATCGCTTTTTAGCAGCGGTCTTCTTATTTCTTTTGACGGCTCAATACATTTTCTTATAAATTGTCAGAAGTAAGATTTTTGAATCAATACTTTCTGGTCATCAGTCGAATTTTGGTACATTATACAGATCATTGCGCGGTTGAGATTTTGTAAAATACTTTGTAGAAAGTACAGTATTTACCTGCCATCTTGTCGTTACGCTTTTGCGTTTGCTGAAGATCCCGAAAAAGTTCTGATATAGTTTTTTTCACCGTTTATAGTACGAGGTCTACCTATATTATTTCTCTAATTCAACAATGTTCTTTTCCTGCACTCCTTATGAATTTTGTCACATTTTCTGATTTCTTTTAGTTCTTTTTTCCTTTTTGTTTGTTCACTTTGTTCATTTCTCTATTTACTGTGTCTCTGTTTCTAGCTCTTAATTTTTCTGTCAATGTAGATTCAATAATGTTGGCTTGTTGACACTTAAAAATATCGTCTGATATATTTTCTTTAATTGCTTGTTCGGCGTGTATTTCACTAACCCCTGTGTTGGAACTAATGGAAGATTGCGAAGATGTTGAAAGAAGATGACGTAGACAAGATGATGATGAGCTACTTGAACTGGATCTTGTCCGAGCTGGATAAACTGGCATCGATCTCTTTTAGCGTATTTACGCAATATCGATATAATATGAATGGTAAATCATAGATGGCGTTAAACGAAGCCTTATTGTGCACTAAAGTCCATTTTGACTCAAATAGGAATCAGTAGGTATTTTATTAAAGCCACGTATTAAGAATCAAAAATTGGCTGATTTTTTTTGACGTTTTCATATCCGAACTCTACCTAGACAAGTACCTAAATAATAACAATGCAAATGTTGATAGAAATTAAAAGTAATATGTAAATGGTTATGTTATCATTAAGCTAAAATAAATTATGTTATGTGGACTATTGTATAAGATATCTAAGATGTGCAATAAGTTAAATATTCACACAAGAAATCATTTTCAATTTGAAATTTGAATTCATATACAATGATGATTGTTAATCTTTTACAATGAACACGTAGTCTGTTAGACCGTTTGCTCTCTTTAATTTTAAATTCTAGATACTTCCATGCATTCCCTTTCTACCCGCACGAGACACTTGGATTTGAAAGGCTTTGAATTTGATGTAGAAAAGACTGTTGATTGAAGATGTTACGCTGGCCTTATATTTGACAATCTTGCCCTAAAGTTTGACTGCAAACTTGAAAGATCGTACTACCATTTCCTAGTAGTCAAAGTTCCAGAATTTTGAAACAGAGTATTACTGTATGTGTGTGTCTATATTATTACTAACCCTAAACAAAAATTAGGAACTAATTATTGTATTTTCTGTACGCCTGTGAAGCACTAGTTTTATTTCATGGAGATTAGAAAATTACTATATTTTAGTTCGTAAAATATTTTTTAATACCCAATTGAAGATGTTTTATATACGAATAATGCAATATGATTTATATGTATACCTATAAACACTTATTTGAATTATTTGTTTTTTTATTGTTTGCAAGTATCTGTGATGAAAAAATCTATTATACTTAAATTTTTCGTTTTTATTATCATACCTGTTTTTTATATTAATCACAAAACACGTAAAGAGGTTAGAAAGGTTATAGTTGCTGTTTTGTATAAGAATGCGTTTCGTCACTTTTCTCCCAATATCCACTACACTCGACACTCGCGACTGAATCGTTAAGATACGCACTATAATGCGCGATTACTAGTTTATTAAGAGACGGTGCATAAGCAATGTTTAATTTTCATTGTTATTAGTTTTTTTTTATCCGCATCGTTAATAAAAATATGAGTGGCGCACATACCTAGCCCACAAGGCTCTTCACACTCTCTTTCCTTATTGTCAATTTTTCTGTTCTGTGCTTACAATGCAATTAATATCAGCATCGCTTAGTTTATATAGATCACAGTAATTTAAATGGTCTCCATCATCATTTAGAGCGACATCAATAGAGGTTCTAACTACTACATAAAAAAACGCAACATATTACATTATTTATTCGATTGGCCTTCAAATACTCATAATAATACATTTTACAACAAATGTTAATTACCATAATAATACATTAATTATACTTCAATGCAGAATTCGTCAAATTCTTTCATCTAAACATTTTAAAATTGACAATATTAGCTTTCTATGATCATACATTATAAGTATTGCTCTATGTGTGCCCATGGAATAAAATAATACTATGAACACATTATACAATAATATATCGGGTGTGTGGAGGAAAAAATAAATTAAACAGCGAAATCATGAAAACCAAATAAAAAGAAACGCAAATTGGAAAATGTGTAAAAATTTATTGGTAACTGCAACAACTGTGACAGATTTAAATAATTAATAACAATGATTAAAATGAGATGAAGGAAACATAAAATTTGTTAATTATTATGCGTATCATGAGCTGTGATAATTATCGTGCAGCAAGCGAATGGTACTTGTGTTCAAGAAAATTAAGTACGCAAGAAAGAATTCGTGGCCGGAGGCGAAAGCAGAGTAGCATTGGCTCTAGTAACTACCAATAAAAGACTACAATCAAATACATATCTCACGCTGTATTTAATGTAAAACTTATTACAACTTAGGATTATAAAAAAAATAATAAAAAATAACGTGCAATATTAAGCAATCATCAATCAGAGCTCTCGTGAACTTGTGTGACTTTAAATAACTTATATTGAATAGAACCATTGTAAACGTTTAATAACTATCACAGCCCTAAGAGCTCTGAACCACTGTTAACTAAGTTACTTGTCTAACCTTCAAATGTAAGGAACATTAAAATTTCACTTCATTTCAAATCATAGTTAAAACAATTTTAATACAACTTGCACATTATGCGTTTGTTACCGTACGCCTTTCTATGTGTACACACATTATTGCATTTATTTTGAGACCAAACTTCAAAAACAAATATTCGATGTTTTATAAATATTGTTATATGAAAATGAAATGAAAGTGTCGCCGCCTATTTCAATCGTCAATTATATTGTTGATGAAGTCGGATCTCGTACAGAGAGCTATCGAATAGTAGAACAGCGAAACAATATATGCTCACAAATATAATCAATCGGAATCTGGAATGTCACACATATTCAGAATACTGATTTGTTAAATAACAAACTTAATTATATAAATATACATCACGCGCCCGTTTCGAGGTCGATGCTAACCGTAGCCCGAGTTAGTAGTCCCAGAATTACCGTCAACCATTTATGTATTAAACCTTGCAACACCTCGTCTGACAATAATTTCAAAATTCCCATAATAATTTGCTACTGACAAAAAAATATTGCACCGACATATAAATAACTTTAACATTCCACGAGTCGGAACTATGTGACTAATACGCAAATTTACTTTCAAATATCTATCGTATTATACACAACAGCCAAATGCCCGCCTACACAGGAAGTTTATACATAGAAGTATTTATTACTTAAACAGCGAAATATTTAAAATCTGACCTAAATGCCGCTTATATACTCTCACAAAATCTCGTTGCTAATAAGTATTTCTCCAAAAAATGTAACTCGAATATTTTTATTTCGGTAACGTCGACACTACCTACAACCACTGACTACATTGACTTATTTATTCTTTAAATAGTATCTATACCACATTTCAATGAAATTATTTTGCTAAATGGTAATGTATGCCCAAGTTTCAGTGAGATTGTTCATATTGGGTTATTTCTCAACTATTGTCAGATTCATACATAACATCTGTATGAACAAAGTCTACGTAAAAACGGAACATATAGATGTTACATAAAATATACTCAAGTGAAACAATCAACTATATGTAACATTTTACTAAACAATTCATACGTCATAATAAATAATTAGCTACAGACTGCCAGCAGTCGTTTTATTGGAATTAATACAATCTCACTTGAAGCTTGGACATTGTGCGAGCGCGGGAAATATTGAGCGCCAAGTTTTGACAAGCAAACATCAGTGTTGCATTATATTATACTTAAGTAATTTAATTATTTTTATAGTTTCAAATCTAGACAGCTGATGAAAAAATTGCTATGATATTAAAAACAATTGTGATTAAAAATCTTTTCATGCGCTCAATGTTTCATCGCGCATATGAATACAACACATAAGTGAATACATAGAGTCCGAGCTTCGCGCGCTTTCTCTTCCGAAACACCAATCACAACTCATCACCGATGCGAGCTTATGTCAGATCATTTAAAATGAAATGTTGATCTTGTCTATGTAATATAAAACATAAACTTTGTTACGAAATGCATTTATTTTAAAAGTTTATTGTTTCTGGCGGTTATAATTTCAGACGAATATAAAAAAAAAGGATTTAACATGACAAGTAAACACATCGATTTCAATAAATTATCTGATAGAACTGTTGCACTTAGGACTCTTCGAATATTCACTAACGCGTGTTCACCGCCACATTTGCCGTGAAGTTGCTGCGAGTACGACACGCATACACTATACGCCACATTATCTGTGAAGTTGCCGCGAGTATTACACGCGTAGACTTGGCCTCGTTCGCTATGAAGTTGCCGCGTCCATAACGTACGTAGCGCAACATCCGGTGTGAAGTCGCCGCGGGCCAAATGTATGCGTTCAACTTGCAGCAAACTTCACAGTGAGAGATCCGTGGCACTTTTCGCGCGTTTACTCGTTATCGGCGCGCATACCGCGCACTTCGCCTTCACGGCGGAGCTTCTCCAATTCTTCTTTAGTGCGGTCTTCGATGGCGCGAATGTCCGCCATTGTCATTCCGTACCAGTCATCCATGGAACAGAATACTTGTCTGCAAAAAAATATATAGATACATTTTGACTGTGTTACAATAATAAATAATTAATAGTACACAGAGAATTCCATTAGTAATATACCTAGTCTTGCCATAAATATTGTAATAAAGAAAAAAGAAAATTGTTAACTGCAAATAACATTTATTAC
>NC_052103.1:4653120-4660547 GCF_012273895.1 Zerene cesonia
AAGGTAATATTTAGGGTCTTGAAGAATGAAAAATATTAAAGTATCATTTGAAGTAATGATAACAGACATAAGATTACAAACTTACCTATGGAAGATAGTGAACAACCGCCGCTCCGACTTTTGGATCACATTCTCAACTTTGCTCTGAAAGAAAATGCGATAAAATTTTATTAAACTCCCTCATATAAATTTATACTCTCATTCTAATATTATAAGAAGAAAGAAGAAAACTTCAGCATAAACAGCTGATCAGATCTCTATGAAATTTGGTACAGATTTAAGTAAATTTTTTGTTCTTAATTTGAATCTGGTTCTGAAATGTTAAAGCTCAAATACATATCCACAAGCATAGCCTATACAATATTGTGGCACAATACTGTTTCAATTTTTCATAGCTGGATGTCCCACTGCCAGCGTTATTTCTCGACCTACCCGCACCCAAACGTAAATACATACATGAGCTCCCACACCCCACCCCACCGCACGCGAGTCCGCACTCACCTGCAGACCGAACCACTTGAACTCGGCGGTGACCAGCTTGTAGCACGTCATGACTGGCTTCACCTCGCTCTTCCAGTTGGGCCCGACGAGCGGTCCGCGGCCCGTCTTGCTCGACTTGAACTTGGTCGGGTCCGTCTCCGGCTTGTAGTCCGCCGGCGACATGGGATCGTTCGCGATATCGATGTTGACGACTTCGCGCGTTTTAAGCTTCTCCGGCGGCAGTTCGTGGACCTGGAATCATGACGTATAACCAGATATGAATTCATCATCATCAGCCCATACATGTTCCCACTGCTGGGACACAGGCCTCCTATGAGGGTTCAGGCCATAATCCACCACGCTGGCCAAGTGCGGGTTGGCAGATGTCGCATGTCGTCGAACTTTTGATTCTTGGACATGCCGGTTTCCTCACGATGTTTTCCTTCACCGTTTTAAGCAGTGGTGATGTTATCCACATTTGCAGATAAATTGAAAAATCAATCAATTTATTTCCTGCACGCTCGCCCGGTCTCGAACCCCGACTTATTTATTTTGAAGTCCAAGGTTCTCACCACTGAGCCACCACTGCTTAACCAGATATGAATTATCTGAATCTTATGGAAACATGGGCATGAATATGTTAATTATATTATTTACTCCTAAACTTTTGATGATATTGCTGTATAATTATGGGAATAAGTCGTAATTCATCATTCCTATTGTATATAATATGAATATGTTTTTAAAACGATACTTAGTTAATGTAAAAAAATAATGAATTTGTTACGTCGATTTCAAGGTCATGGTAAAGTGTTCCTCATTGGTCAATGGAAATTTTTATTGTATTATTAACAACCAGATTTGACGTGTCACCCTGATCGGTTAGTAAAAAATACATAATAAATTTTATGATGGCCATAACTTGTGTACTTATATTTTATTTAGGTTCATGTATCAACAACGCACGTCGGTTGTGAAAGGATTTCTGATTTGAGTCATTTTGTAAACGATTGCTTAATATTTTAAATCGCGAATGATCATTCGAAGTGTAAAACTATAACATCATAATGTTAATATTTGAAACACAAGTTATGCAATCATCTTTGGTTCTAGGTTACGTTTTGCGATATTCTTACTTCTATAAATGTAATAAAAGTGTTACTACATAAAACAAAGTCGCTTTCCCCATCTGTGTCTCTATCCTTAGATCTTTAAAATTACGCAACAGATTTTGATGGGATTTTTTTAATAGATAGAGTGGTTCAGGAGAAAAGTTTATTTGTATAATAAAATAGAAAAAAAAGGAGGGGAAAGGGGTTTTACTCCGAATTTAACGCGTGCGAAGCCGCGGGCAAAAGCTATTATTATGTGTAGCTTGAATTTTTTTGAGTTTGTTTAAGCTCTCAGCATAAACTAGATTAGATTTGATTTGCTATTCGGAGAAAAATGTTACGGCAGTTTGCAATATTATTATATTTAATCAATCGTATATGTTGTTAGTGATTTTTTTTTAACTGAAACAAACCGAGCGGGTCGCAGCCTTGCGACCAAGTGCATGACGTCATAGTGTGAACAGTTGTCAGGTGTAATCGTATTTGTTATAATTAAAAGACTTGTCGATTATATAAAGCTTTGTTCCACATCTTGCGGTTGTCATTTTCAGACTATCCAATGTGGAAATGTTATAAATTGCAAAATACGAAAACAAGTTTCTATCAAAAAGGAAATGCTCGATTCTAGAACTAATGAACTTTATTACATTATACAAGTTATAAGATGTAAGTGATGACGTCATTGATGACAAATACGTAAGTAAATAAGAAGTCAAAAAACACTATATGACTACAACTGTAGTAGGTAGTAAATTAAAAATAATTTTAATTCCATGGATCTACGAAATACGCGTATGCATGTCTTTCCAAGTGGTTATTTTCCCGCTAAATTATACTAATACCGTAACCTAAACACAAACACATCGCTATTACCAGGTGTATGACTAATAGAATCTTTTTTAAGAAAAGTTGGCAATTCTGATGATAATTTTCTTATAGTTCGGTTCATTTCATTTATGCCTAGCTTTTTACACGTGAATATTTTTGTAAACAAACAACTACCTACAACGTAAAGGTTACCTGATATGATTTCACGTTTTACATGTTCTTATCATAGATTAATAGATTTTACATTAGTCTATTGCCTCTCATTGAAACAAGGCGCGCTGGGAAGTTAGAATATTTACATTCAATTGAATATTTTTATCACGTAGTTTAATTAATCACGAGTTTACGTTATTTTATTTCCCATACAAGCGAATTAAATACATGGGCGCATGCATGTGTGTAAAATTTTAATAGAATTCAGATTTAGTATAATTACTGTGAAAAGCTTAAATGCATACATAATATTCATACGATACCAGTATGCTAATTTGCCTCATCCCCAAATAACGAATTGTCTACTACTAAACAAGACCTTCTATTTTATATACCATGTCAGTATGTAGTTTTATTGCAGTCGTATCTAGATTGACAAAAACGTGTAGAAACAAGTATAAACGTAGTAGGTACACGAACGTCGAGTTTACGGAAGTTAGACCTTCGCTCCCAAGATCCGACGACGCGTTTCAAGGCATTTAGCATCATTACTACCATTTACTATGTTACGTAATTGATTTAATTACTCCTTATGGTAAAATACTTTGGCACGCGATATTTCTGTTTTTGTACGACTTTATTTGTTGGAGTGAGTTCAAGATAACAATAATATAAAACATGTATATAATAATTTTATTCAAATAGCGTTAGTAATAGATAGATTATTGTTATCTATCAAGTGTAACATACAATCTGAAATGCCTACATGAACCATGCCATACTACGAACGCGGTACGATAGTTAAAAGATCACCATGTCTTATGATTTTTAGTGTTGTTTCTACATATGATAGAGCAAATTATATCTTGGCAATAATGGGGTTGAAATAGAACAAATAGATCACCTTTGAAGCATTTCTAACACGCATTTGCTATATTGGAAGTTATATTTTAGATTTATCTTTATCAACTATCGTTTGATACTGAATAAATCATCTCCGACTCGTTGTGGTATTTAAGACCACTTAACCTATGCATTTTTGGGTTAATTTGCTCTTAATGTTGTCAATTTTGTTCAATATGCCATTGATGGACCGCCTGACTCCCACTCAAGTTTAGCTGTTTACTTTTGCGCTATATTATTAAACTTTAAATTTACGACCGTCCGAGGAAACACAAGCTACTTATATACTTCTTAAGAAAACTGAAGAGTTTGTTTGTTTCTTTGAATGCACTAATCCCAGGAATTACTGGATCCTATTTCCAAAATTCTATCACTGGTGAAAATGGAGGCAGTGATAGTACGTGTACGACATCTTAGCGCGTTTTTTAGGACATTAAGCTACTCAATTTTAATTTCAATTTTTAGTGGATATAGTAGCGTGTTTTATGATAGCACAAAATGAGTAAAAATCACGTTTAAATGTCGAAAAAGTAAGAAACAGGCATTTCAATACATAGTATAAAACAAAATCGCTTCCTCTGTCCTTATGTCCCTATGTATGGTTAAATCTTTAAAACTACGCAACGGATTTTGATGGGTTTCTTTTAATATATAGAGTGATTCAATGAAAATGAATGGAAGGATTATGTTACACACATATGACATCTGTGAAACTACTCCGAATTAACGCGACCCGCGGGCAAAAGCTAGTATTTATATATTTAAATTTGTAGAAAAAATAAATTAAAACTCTCTTTGCTGACTTTTTTTTTGTTTTGAAATCCAGCCGATTCTAACGATTAACAATTTTTATGCAATCTAGCGGAATCTAGCACTGTTTTATTATTTCAATAATTATTTGCTATTTCCCCGAGAGGTGGCAGCACTAAAGTGATCCCCAAGTGCTATAGGCTTTATATGTACTACGCTGGTCCGTAGGAGGGTCGTTAGTGTTAGTAGTTAGTTAGTATAGCAAGATTAGTTTAATATGCAACATTTTGCGTTACATAAGTACAGTTAAATGAAATATATATTTAAATTAGGTTTTTTCTAACCTTCAGGAACAGAGTATCATATTATTTCTCTTGGCAACGCGTACGGAAACAAAAAATATTCATATTTGTCGTGTAACCTGCGTAATAATAACAGTTGAACTATTATAGTAAGAAACAACGACGTCAGTTCAAATGTTAATTTTGTAACATTTATGCTTAACAATAGGTAAAATAAGCAATAGATTTATATGCGTAATAATATTCATTAATAGCGTCATAAATAAGGTTATTATTAGCATCTTTTTTATATGAAACTTTATCACTTGCGTTGCCACACGATACTTTATAGATATAATATATTATCACATAATATTCAATTAGGTGTAATTTTATGCCATTTGAGTGCATATATATATGAGTATCAATATGAAGAATAAACAAAAAATAATATTAAACTAGACAGCGTTCGAACAGGTAATTAAATGAAACGTGAAGACAGATTTTTTTTTGCTGTGGTTACTATATAGTACTTTCTTATATAAAATACTAGATGTTCGTCCCACCCCCGCCCGGATATCAAGATTCCTGTTTTATCCCAATGGAGCCTTTAATCGTGATAAAAAGTATCCTATCACCCAAGTCAGCTTATACCGTGTCTGTATACGAAATTTCATCAAAATCCGTTTTTTACTTTCAGCGTGATTGACGGACAAACATTAAAACAAAAAAACTTCCACATTTATAATATTAGTGTGAAACTTTTAAGTATTGCCTCAGTCTTCTACAGAGTAAACATAAAAAAAATATTTTATACTGGAGATCTTAATCCGGTTTATCAGATAAACACATGAAATTATTGTATTGTCACCGACACTTGATAAGGACAAAGTTTGAATTAAATCCATACGATTAAAAGTCAAAATCGAGTCCAAACAAGTCGGTCACATACTTACTAGCATACAAACATACAGGTGAAGCTAATGAAAGAGTGTCAAAAATGATGTTAAGCACAATTTTTAATTTTATGTCGAGGGTTATCACAATTTGAACCCTTAAGATGCATCAGGTAATTGAATAAAACGTGATGTGTTTACAACTGTCGTTTCGATCACGTACCAGTTGTTTCATGTTTGGTTTAATATGACGGAGATGGTGATGTTATCACTAGCGAGTTTCGTACACTACACCTTATCAAAGGATTCACAAGTAATCACCGAGTTTTTAAACGATACGCGGTATCAACTGATCGTAGATGCCTCTTGACCTTGTTGCAAGATGTAATCGGAGAACCGAGAACAAATCACTATAATCATATATTAATTACTAGCTGTTCGCCACGGCTTCGCCCATGGTACATATATAGCCTGAGTAAAGTTGTAGCTTGCGTGAAAACCTTACAAACATACAAAAATTGGCTCTTCATAATATGTGTGTAGATAAAGAGGGAAGATTTAATTATTTTTATTCATCCCGGTCAGAACACGGACGATCCAGGGAAGAGCGGAGAGTCATATAAGGCCCCAGTTATGTTTTTAAAATAACTTTCAAACATAAACAGCCATAAAACTTTTTCAAGGGAAACAACCGTGAGTCGACAATTAGCCGAAGTTTTAGCAGTAACAGTGCATGCTCTCCAACGAAATGGGTCAAGCTTCCGACCAGGTTTTATAGAATTTTCACAGCTGGATTAAAAGGTATGACGATTACGTTATTGCGTCTGAATTTGATATGCATTTAGACTAGGTACCGGATTGTTTTCAATGACCATTCCAGTTTTATCGCAAATTCCAAATCAAAAATGTGTGTGTGATTATATTTCAGTAAACAAGTTGGTTATGAAGAAAATATAATTAAAAACCAAAATTATACCTTTCTCATCCTAAATATGAACAAACATTTTTTTCATTAACACTGATTGCTTAAACAATTCGTAATAAACAAAAAGATTATCCTTCCCACATTACGTATATTTTCTTTTAAATCAGATATCACGGCAAACCGGTCCGTGTTAAATCCGTTTGCTACTTTCCTATTTTTCCTTAATAATAAAAATACAATCAACTTTTACTTAAATTCAACGAAAACCTTGAATACGGAACAGTAGTGACTATATCTTATCAAAACTTTTTATCGTCTGCATAATATCAAATTATCTTTACGACGAGACTTTAATAGTGTATGAAAAAACAATTACATGTAATTTTTGTTTTTCTCATATAACGTTTGTAGGTTCAATTTTAAATTGACATAATTCGTGAATTAAACGAAAATAACTAGTAAAAATATTAATATAAGTAGTAAGGAAATAGCTGATTATAATAATTATTTCGTTTAAATCGTGTTTCCGGTTTTTTTTTTTTTATTTTTATAACACTTACCGTATCTTTCTTCTTTACAAAACATATGTATTCATAGTCTTACAACTTACGATTTTTTCATCTACCCTATTTGTTGTTAAGTTTTTTTATGTAAAACAAGAGCTTATGTAAAAAGGTAGGTATGAAAAGACTTAGGCGAGATCATAATTTAAGACTTCTATTTAAATTCCATATTATAAAATTAAAATGTATGGTATATTACTTACATTGTATTGGTCACCGGCGTCAGGTAAATGCAGGGACTCTATGCAGATAACAAAGTTCTCCTTCATGTATCCGGGATTCTGAAAAGAATTTTACTGTATTATTCGAGATGAGAGAACACTCCCGCTTCATTGGAGAGTCGAGGGCTCGAGGCTCGACTAGCACAGTATATCAATTGAAATCTTCCTATTAATAGACCTTATTCAAATCACGTATCTATTCGTAACGGTGAAGAAAATGTCGAGATAACATTTTTATAGAACAATATACCTAGTCTTGCCATAAATATTGTAATAAAGAAAAAAGAAAATTGTTAACTGCAAATAACATTTATT
>NC_052103.1:4661547-4664549 GCF_012273895.1 Zerene cesonia
ATATATATATAACTTGAAAATGCTACATTCACCTAAAGCTTTATAGAAGGCGCGTATAACCGCTGTGGAAAAATTGGCTGTCGATGATGATGAATATAAAAAGTTGAATTTTTTCTACATACCTAAACCTAATCAAGAGGTTTTTCATATTTTAATATGATACGTAGGCAATAATTTACGAACGTCGTAAGAACTGCACTATACACATATCAACATCCTACTATCCTGATAATATTACAAATGCAAAAGTTTGTAAGGATGTGTGTGCGTTTGTTGCTCTTTCACGCAAAAACTAATGAACCGATTGCAATGAAATTTGCTACGTAGACAGCTGGACAACTGGAATAACATAAAGGCAACTTTTTATCCCTATATTCCTACGGGATACGGACTTACGAGAGTGAAACCGCGGGGCGCAGTTGGTCTTTACATAATTTCGAAGGCAATATTCTGTAAAGCATATTACCGAATACTCTTCGTGGGTACTCTATTCAATATTTCAATCGATAAATATACAAAAATCACTACCAATACTCATTCAATTTCTGCGATACTACACCCAAAAGAAGAAATTCTAGTTCTTGAACGAAATCCATTCTTATTTTACCGTATTAATATCGTCTTATTGTTATACGTTGTTAACAATTGTTATTTCTTATGTGTGAGCAACATTTTTAATATTTATTGGATAATTATGAAATATAACGATGCAAAAGCACTTATAAATAAAAATTCATAAACATCTCTATCTTTATAAACCACTCATATAGTTTTAAATTATAAATATTTTATAATGATTAAAAAATATAATATCTTTTTGAATATGAGTAATCTTTATGCATTGATCTTATCGGCTTTTACAGGAACGTGACTTTGCAAATGAACATATTTATTTGTCTTCCGAAAATAGCGTTGTAAAAAGTTGCGTATACATTGCTATAACAATATCATGTCGAGATTAACATATAAAATTTTTTGCGTATAAAATTGATAAGATGTCAAGATTATAATTATTTTCACGACATTTTTATTTTTAACATCTTACCATCGAAACGTGTCCAGTGTCCAGAACTATTTAAACGCCAAATGTGCAAAGAAATAGTCGACATAGATCAGTCATTGTTATGCTTTATTTACAGTCGACATGTACACACGGCCTTATACGACACGCGATGCGAATAATTGGCCAAAAATTGCGATACATATACACATACCTTAATAGTATATATAGCGCAAATTGCAAACAAAAGGCATAGGGCTATATCAGTCGACAAATTAATTTTTAATCTTTAATGATATAAATTACGGAATCGATTTCGGAAAGCGTATCTCAGTTATGTCATATATGAGAAACTTCTACCATTTTAGAAATTAAAGACTTTTTAACGGATTTTAAACGCGTTTTATTCATTCTGTTATTAACCCGACGTTTCGAACACTTTACAGCGAGCGTGGTCACGGGGAGACTCAACTCCTAGCAATAGTTGGCGTATAGTAATTTCTTCTGTATATTCTATGTGTATACTAGCTGCACCCGGCAAACGCTGTTCTGCCTTACTCTGATCATTTAGGGGGATGAAAAATAGATGTTGGCCGATTCTCATAGATACCGGATATGCACAAAAAATTTCATTAAAATCGGTCAAGCCGTTTCGGAGGAGTATGGCAACGAAAACTGTGACACGAGAATTTTATATATATAGATATAAACATATCATATCGCAGTCGAGAGCAAAGACAAAACGAGACACTAAGGAATGGCAGCCCTAATTACAACTGGCTCGCGATTCGAATAAGCTAGACGAAAAAGAATTTGCAACTAAAATATTTTTTTTTATCACAAAATAGGCAAATTAGTGTTGCAGTTAAACTCGGTTCAATTTCATTCGTATTCTATTAATAGAACTGCACTACGCAATAAGTACGATAAAATTCATGTATATTGAAAGACCTTTCAATCGTAGAATCTTTTCCGCTACGGGAACATGACAAGATTTTTAATTTATTTTCTTTTATCGGTTACTAGCTTTTCGCCCGCGACTTCGTCTATATATTAAAAAAAATATGGGAAATTAGGGTTATCCTCGCATTTCCTCGTTTCCCGTTCCCCAAAAACCTAAAAACAGATTATATACTATATCGATTGTCATCAATATTGTGTTCATGCAATACAATTGTTTTTTCTATTGTAATATTATTTCCAACTGAAAATTAACTTTAAAACCATGTTTAAATTACGCAAAAACCGTAAAAAACCAAAGCGCACCCGCCATCTTAGCTTTTCGATAACATAACAATGATCTCAAAATTCGTTTGCAAACAACTTACCGTAAGCACGGTCCGGCAGTAAGGGTAGGCATTCCACGCTTCTTCGTGCACCTCCAGAGAGCCCTTGGGCGCCAGTAGCCTGATGAAAGCGGGCACCTTTGACGCCAAATGGTAGATCTTATACGTGTATTGGCCAGATGAATATTTCCCCCCTAAAATATCAATTTTGTTAGAGGCATGGGTTTTTGTACTACAATATATATCAGGTAATTAAACATCGCATCGATCGCACCACTGCTTTATAACATTAAGTGGGAAGGCGGACAATCGTCCGCCTATTGAGTATGAAAAAAAATTATATCGTAACAATTAAAATGGTGATGATGTTTTGAGATGACTTAAAGGTAACAGAACACTATGTAACATTTTTCATGTAATATTTTAGTTTTGTATGATTTAATCTTAATGAATAAAAATACAACTCATTATAGAAAATACACCAAAAATTATGAGTACATAGTATTATAATTTTTTTTCCTCAATATCGAAGAGAATTTAACAAATCAAAACCTTATCGTTTAAAAAAATGTATGACTGATACGGAATAACAGTGCAGAGGTTGGGATCGATCCCTGGATAGGAGAAACCAATGTCTTCATTTACATCCTATTCCATCTTCTATCGTAATAGATCGACAACTTTTCAGTTAGCCTCGCTTTTACATTTAAAATGAA